>NW_024884722.1:22032711-22255079 GCF_019232065.1 Centrocercus urophasianus
ATATAATTATATATAATATACATAATATAATTATATATATAATATATTTATATAATATATATAATATATTATATATATTATATATAATTATATTATATATATAAATAATAAAATTATATATATATATAATATAATAACATGCAGTTCAATGTGTAAAGCTCACTGGAACTGTGGAGATTCAGATGAACTTTAGAACTGATAGTATTTTCTTTACGGTAGGCCAAGCCATGCTTCTCCTCAGACATTGAACAAAAACATTTCTGAGAGGTTCTGTAGTTGTTTTTTTTAATTGTTATTATTTTTTATTTTTTATTATTATTTTTTATTTTTAAATAGGCCTAGATCTTTGGTTAGAAACAGAAGAGGTGGTGCTAAAATATCAAGAGGTTATTATGGATGTTCTGCAGAATTCTGTATAAATTCCAACAGATAACACTTGGGTTGCAGCAATTGTCTGCAGAGCTTCAATTATTGAAAGACACATCCAGTTGTTAAACAAAACCACTTAATTTCTATCAAAATATTTGGCTGTTAACCATTCTTGGTATTATGTTTGTTGTGATGATCCAGTTCACATCAGACCTGAAGGCTCACAATGTCAGACATTCTAGATGCCATCTTCTCATAATTTCTTTTCTGTTCGCTCTGTTTTACTCATTGTTTGGAAAGCTCTGCTTCAGAAGACTAAAGAAATATTTGAGCAAATGGCTGCCATCATAACACAAAATGATAAAAACAAATTTAAAAAAAAATCCAGAGCTTCTAGCTTCATGATTTTCCCCCATTCTGTACTGTTCAATCATTAGCATATTCATATTTTCTGGATCGTGCTATCAAAATCTGCATAACAGAGATGAACTCCCTCACACAGCAAATACGTGTGAACATCTCTTAGCAACAACCGGTCATGAGCCAGCAAGGAAACTTAACACTGATCCCACTTAAAACATCCCACTTATGTGTACCAAATTATAATGCCAGCAGTAAAAATCCAAACTGCTCACTAAAGCTGCAAGCTCTTGAATGTTTTAAATTAAATTTTCCCCACAGAAGCCAGACACCAGAAGGAACTACACTTTGTCCTTGACAGCTTTTCCAAGAACACTTGCAAAGAACAGTAACGTGTATTCTTGTCCCCAACTGTTTCAATCCCAAAAATCTTCCAAATGCAGACACATCTTACAATTCACATAATGTGCCTACATTAACACAGGAATAAAGAAAGAGAAACAGGGAAACCGTAAGCAGCCTTCTGTGTTAATCAAACACTTGTAATTTTTCAAGGCCTTCTCCCTTTCTTTTCTTGCCCTTTTCTGCTCAATAGTTAGGCCTTTAAGAATAATCAAAGAAATACTAACTCTTCTCCTTTATTAGCATAGAGAATTCATCATTATGACAGATACTTATGCTTACAGGTGATTCTCTCAAAAGTCACATTTATATACCTACAGATGTATTTGATGATCTATTTTATGCATGCACTTTTTTTACTGGTATTTATCTTGGCCAGAAGGTTTGGCTGCATGACATGCACTTTCACTTACTGGAATTGCAGTTCTTTTGGTTTGGTTTTTAAATTTATTTTTAAATCTAAAACCTGTTTCATTTTATCATAGGCTCTAGAATGTTTAGCATTATGCAGCAGACTTTTCAGAGAGCTACCATATATTAGAATCATAGAATGATTTGAGTAGGAAAGGACCTCAAAGATCATCTAATCCCAGCCACTTACACCATACCAGGTTATGCAAAGCCCCATCGAACCTGGCCTTGAACACTTCCAGGGATCAGGCATCCACAACTTCTCTGGGCAACCGCAACATAACTAAATAATTTTGTCCTAATATCTAATATAAATCTACTCTCTTTATTTTAAAGCCATTAGTCCTTGTCCCATCATTACATTACCTAATAAGTTTTGTTGTGGGTCCCCTTTAGTACAGGAAGGCTGCTATAAGGTACCCATAGAGCCTTCTTTGTTCAAGCTAAACAACCTCAGCCTGTCTTTAAATAAGAAGTGCTGCAACCCTCTGATCATCCCCATGACCTCCTCCTTCAATCCAACAGTCCTTCCTCACGTTGGGGGCCCTGGAGTGCTCTAGGTGGGATCTCAAGAAAATGAAGTAGAGGGAGTAAGTCAAACACGATTAAAAATTCACAAATCTGCTTGGGGTAGGTGCTAAGAGAACACTGCTGTTTACAGAATAAATCAAGAAGAGATGAGTGAACTAGATCAGAAAGCAGGATAAAAACAAAATCTGACTTTTTGCATAATGTGTGGACCATACAAGAAAAGGGCAAAAATTAACTTCACAGGAGGAAATTTTCCCCAAATGAGATAGTAAATAAAATAAATGCTAATGATGCTTTACTGAAGAAGGAAGAGATGCAAAGAGATGCAAATGTCTTTTTCTTACCTTTCATATTGTAAGAGATGTTTTCACTAAATTTTATCTGATTTCTTGAAATAAACCTTTAATTCAGGCAGCAAATTTCAATTAACAGGGATGTATGAAAGAAGTAAATGCTTATAAGCAAAATAGAAGCAAAAGGAAAAATACAGAAAACATTTTCAAAATACTTCTTGAGTAAAACTTCCATCTCAAAAAACACAACTAGAAATTCTCAGGAAAAAAAAAAAAAAGTGTCTTTACTCAAAATCGTGTAATAAATTTTAGGGAAATGCATTAGATTCTTTAACAGGAGTTAGTGCTCACAATAAGTAAAAACTAAACCTATCTCAAACTCATTACACATGCAGTAACTAACATTTTCTAAAGTACTCCTTTCTCATGTTTCTGTCATCTTTTATTCAACCTTGCGTCAAAAACAGACATGCATTTTCATCCTTTTTTTCAGTACACATGGACTTGTTTGAATTACAATCACTTCACTGAAAATTACACTGCCATTCAGCTAGCTGTGACAGAAATAACTCTGAATTACTATCTAGGGTAAGCATCCCCAGTTAAGACCATTATCACTGCTAGATATTTTATTCAAAGTCATCCAGATCAGATGTTAGTTGTTCAGCTTCATAGATTTTTCATCACATTTTTGTACTAGTATATCTCAGAGTAAAAAGCAAATTGTTCTTAAGCTTCAGCACAAAATGATCCAAATGTTCAGCAGCTTATCAGTTCAATCCTGTCACACTCATTTTAAATATATACCATACTCCTATTATCTCTAAAATTGTAAACACTTGTTCTAAAACAACTTGATAGGTAGTGTTACCAGTCACTGAACTATCCCTACTTTTAAACTATTCTCCTTCCTGTGACTGGAAGACCACCGGTACATTACTCATACCCTGAACTTCTTAGCTGATTTCTCATCAATGGATGCATCAACCATCTTAATTACCTTTAAAAACTAGTTTATAGGGAAAAATGAATTACAACCTTTTTGTTTCTTGTCTGATTTTAAGATTTGTCAGAAGCAGCATTTTGCTGTCAGGTCATTCTCACAGTTTCCAAGAATTCTAACAATTACAAAAATCATCTGAGATGTACTGTAGCATGATGTTGCATTTTATACTGCAATCCTGATTTCAGTTTCATACACTTCATACAAAGCTTTGCAAAATAACCTTTTGCTTCAGTTTCAACTTTTAAGCATGTCAGAGATTGAATTAAGATAATACACAAAGCACATAACCAATACTCTCCAGTGAAAACAAAATCAGATGAAGCGTGGTGTTGAGCAATTCCTTGGGGCAAAACAACCAAAAATGAGGTTTGAAGAATTTAGGGGCCATGCAAGTAAGCTTCGTGTATCCTGTCTAGCTGCAGAGTGAGCAAGAGTGAGCCAACACTCAGTAATGACTTCTGGGATGAGAGCACCTCTGACAAGGACTCAGTGCTGCAGAGTTTATAGTTCCAAGCATCTTCCAGGTCATCCCACAGTCTGATTGAGTCATATTTGCAAGGGAAATCAGCACCAAATAAACAAGGAGAATGAGTGCCCCTCAAAATAAATAAATGTGGTTATTTATTCATTTAATGTCTATATTAAACGTAGAACATAAGCTTATTCTGAATTATGATGGCCCATTATTCGGACACAGAGCTTCAGTATTAACAACTCTAAGAAGAGGGAAATCTGTGTGTAAAGTTGAGAGAGGAGTTGTCAACAACAGATCGCCGTTGTACAGATCAGGTATCTTGGGGACCATTGGATACCGAAGATGGTAAATGACACTGCAGACTCAGGGAGGCCACCAAAAGAACAACCTTCTACAAGACTTAAAAGAACTTTTCATCTAAAGTCTCTCATAATGCCTAAAGCACTATAGGTTCACACATTCAAAGCAAAACTATACAGAAGGAAACTAGGTTAAACCAAAAGGGATACTTTCAGAGAAAAATCCTTCAGCAATTTTCTAAATCATTAAAATTTGTAATTAATTTATTCAGTTCTAGACTGAATTTAAAATGTTTAAGATGTGTAATGTAATAAAACAGAAAATAAAGCAGAAACCACCCTGTTCTGATACAACCAGTAATTATGGATGCCATTTGTTGTTATGCAGCTGAACTGACTCAACATTCTACATTAGCCCTCGTATTGCAGCCCCTTTTACATACAAAATTGCCAGCTCGAGTATACTCCCACATTACAACAAGCACACCATGAAATGGCTGTGAGACACAGATGGAGCCAGCAGAGTTCTCCCCATTTTCATCTTTAGTCACTCTGCAGGCAGAAAGTGAACCGGCTCCAGAGCACCCAACTCAAGAGCCTCAGCAGCAATGCCACGTTTTGCCGCAGACATTCATATTACCTGCTCCTGCCTCTTTGGTCTGAAGATGTATACTCTGCATTCACTGCACACAAAATCCCTAGCAAGCCACTGACAGTGAAGCACTTCTTTTAAAACCCTCATATTAAGGCATTCACCTTCTGCCTTAGTATGCAGGATAGCTCCTACACAGAGGTGAGTTCTGTGCAGATATGAAAGGCGCAGGATAGAACTAACGTTGATCCAAATTTGGTAAGATTTCAGATTTTCTATCACATAGCTACTTCTGTAGGTGGTGTCTTTGCAGAATATAGAAATCACTAAGCAAAACAAAAATGGGGATTTATTTATTTATTTATTTATTAAGTATCAGAAGGAAGTATTCTAGTATATCTAACATTCAACACTTTCAAAGTAGCCATCTGACTTTCTGGAAGCAGAAACTACTAATTTAATGCCATTAGCATATGGTTCCATCTCTATTTAAAAACATTACTATTCTCAAAAAGTTTTAAAAGACTTCTGCATTATGCTGGAGAAAATAAAAATCTCAGTCTGTTGGCCAGCACTCTTCTGGTAAGCATCCTGCTCTCCTTACCTTTTCATGATTTACTCTCTACACTTCCAAACTTATAATTTTTTTTTTCCCTTCTCAGAAACATCTAAATGTGATTCTTCCTGCCCAGTTTTGGTGAGAAACATTAGTTTAACCAGTTAGAAATACTGAGTCTCTTTAACAGAAAACAGGACAACGGCACACAACGCTGAGTAGAGGAAAGCGCTGGTTCACAATGTGGAAAAAAAAAAAAGCAGAATCACAGCATGGTGTGGCAGCACAGGACACGGCTGTGCAGTGCAGCAGCAACCTTACTACCATCCTGTCAGTAACATGTACCCAATATCATAGAAGCCTAAAGCATTTGTGCTGCTAGTGTGACATTACATACAGAAATCTTTTCATGCAGACATTGTCAGTATAACAAAATACATTCATAGGACTGCTGCCAGGTTTTCTAGTGCTCTCACAAACTTTGGGAAAACTAAGCTAGGTTAGATACCTGCCTGCGCTTGTGCAAAGTAGCAGTTCCCCTATAGTAAAAGCTATGAAGAGGCTGGTACGTACCCCTGTAAAGGTGAATATTTAGTACATCAAATTTAGTATAAAAGTAAAGCCAGTTCAGGTAGTTTATCTTTTAACAATAGAGAATGCCCGTTACTCTAAGGAGAAAATATGCTTTCTGATGAATTCTCCTTGCCTTCTTGCTCCTATCCCTTACCTGCAAATGCTGTCATGTGGTAGTGATGACAGTGGCTTGCTGAATTGCGTGCTTAACATCACTGTCTTTTCTCTAAGCCATGACTCTCAATTTTGAATTTCATTTCATGCATAGGTGTAAAAGTACATGTGCATACTCTACTGTGCACTTAGAACCAAGTCAAAAATAACTTCCTGTTTCTCTTTAACGTCTCTTTAACTACAGCCTACACTGAAAAAGTAATCAGTGTGCAGCATCTCACCACCTGTATCCCCAACAGCTTGCCCTGCAGTATAGAAGTACAGAAAAGAAAAAAAGAGAAAAAAGAAGAAAAAAAAAAAGGGAAAGGGGAAAAAAAAAAAAAAAAAAAAAAAAAAAAAAAAAAAAAATAGAAAAGAGGAAAAAGAGGAAAAAGAGGAAAAAGAGGAAAAAGAGGATGGGGAGGCAGCTATTTGACCTCAAGAGCTGTACCACAATGCCATAAAAACAAGATGATATTTCCTGCTGGGACAGGCTCATGACACAGTCTACTGCTCATGACCACTAAATGCAGAGCCCATGGACATCTGTAATTGCCTTCTATTCTCAGTCACAGAGCAGATAGAAAGTTATTTAGAGATAGTTAAAACAATTCAGCAACTAAAAAACTTTAATCATTCAACATTTTCCTAGGCAACTTGAGATTGCAGAGCTGCCTGTAATTTTTCTCTACCCATTTATTTCTCTCTTTACTTAATACTCCAATACATTTTCACGTGATTTCTGTGCCTTGCATAACACTAGACAAAGGCGTTATTCCCTGCAGTCTTTCCAGCTGTGGAGCTCAGAGTGAAAAATTTATTTTAACCTCTCTCCCTATAGCCAGCACAATACAGAAACCTACAGACAGCTGTGCAGGTGCTGGCACACCAGGTTTAAGTATGACCTTGCCTGAGTGACCTAATAATTCTATTATTTTTTCAGTTCTGATTTCTCATTTATTTATTTATTTAAGTATAAGGGAAGGAATAAAAGGGGAAAGAGTAACTTACCACTGCCTGACTGAAAAGGCAAGTCAGGGCAAGAACTTTTCAACAAAACAGAAGTTTTTACCTTCCTTAAATCAAAATCAGGGCTTTAATCCAATCTCCTTCACATTTCAGTCTCCAAGCTAATAGTGAAAATAACTGAGACCCAACAGAGAAGGAAAATATAAAAGTAGACTTCATATCTCCCAGCCACAAATAGTTATGCAGACCAACAACCCATGTCATTCACTTGGATGTGTGAAATACCCTGTGGAGAGGTCTGAGTCTTAAAGTAGTTCTCTTGAAGTAAAGGAGGAAACAGTGCATGATAAACTAACTTGTCAGGAAACCTTCTACTGCTGCTCCAACTGGAAATAAGCTACATTCGCAAGGAACAGCAAAAGAAAGATAGGTGCATCTGATAGGCTTCATTTCTGAGCACAGAAAACTAGACCGAAAAGCCTGTTCACAATGCTTAAAAGATGTATTAATACCAGGGAACATGAGAAGACCCCTTATAACTACTGGGAACTAACTACACAGGAGAGACAAACAGATCCAAAGGGGAAAAAAAGCCAATCGTAATAGCTGCAATAACTGACAATTAACATTTTTTAATTGCAAGGCAAATCTCCCTAAAGGGGTTAGAGATGATACCTTTTCCCTGCAAAGGTTTTGTTACTGTACAACAAAGATGAAACAAGACAAAAAAGTTCTAACACCTTCACTTAATGAAGCAAAATATACTCTAGTATGAGCCTTAAAAATATTTTTGTATCAACCTCACCTTAGTTTTTGATATATGTTAATAATTTGTTGTTCAGCATGCTACACATAATTCACCTGTTGTAAGATTAACATTTTAGTATGAAGTTTCCTGTTTTCCTAAGCACTAAGAAGTAACTGAACATTTCAGCGTATTACTACAGATGTTAAACCCAATGGCAGGCAAAAAGCCAGCTTCTGGCCTTGTATATACAGGTTTCCCTTTGAAATAAGTATCAGCTACTTATATTGATTTGGGGGGAGATTTGGTCATGGTGAAGAACAGCCCTTTAAGCTATCATTTGCTTTTGTGAAACCTGCGCCTAGAAAAGCAACAGAGCAGTTCAGTAGTCTGGAATACAGCTCTCAGGAGAAACTCTCCCCTTTCCTTGAGGATTAGGTGAAGCCCACCCTGCCCTCCCAAAGTGCAGTTAATTGGAGGAGCAGGGAGAGAACCAAAAAGGGAACCAAGTGCGTAGCTGTTGCTTTGCCAGTTCCCCAGGGCTGCGAGCCTCTCATCCAGACCAGGCAGGAGCCCAAAGCCCTGCAGCCTCTCTGCCACTGCAGGCAGAAGCTGGTCTGTTAACATTGCTGTTTTCCCTCTCACCTCTAAAAAATCTATCCGTCCTTTCTGCATCCTTCTCTCAACAGGGATTTTAAGTTGGAGAGGAAGAATCATGGCATTTTTTATTTTTATTTTTATATTTTTTTAATTTTGAGCTAATCTCTGCCTGACTGATTACAAGATGACTGGTTATACAAAATCACACTTGATCTCTAACTATTAACATATCCTTTAGTTTTGCACAGTACTACTGTTACACATTAAACATGCATCACATCTTATCATCTGTATCTTCCATAGCCATCTCTTGTTTCATGAGGAAAAGAGGAAGAAAAATATCAGACACCTGCTAAAGCTCTGCAGCCAGTAACAATCCAAGTTAGATTTTTTCTTAGCAAGTAAAAAAATCAACGATGAGAAGCTTATTGCATTTAGAAACCTGTTCTTCCTTCAAGGCACTGACAAGCGAAGCACCTAATTCTTGTAAATGCTAAGCAAAAGGCTTCCTCAAAAAAAGCAACAGTTAATGAATAGTTGATGGAGTTGTCTATAGCCAAGACAGCGTGCAGAAAACTCCATATGTTATGTTAACTATACATACTAAAAACTTCGCTCATGGTTAAAAGCTGAGAAACAAATATCCCAGTATTAAGGAAGAAGTCTTGTAACGTTAGTTTCTATTGCAGAATACCAAACAGACAGGCATGAAGAACCAATTCATGAAGAACTTTTAAGCCTTAATATATAACTCCAACAAGCAGCAAATTTTCCATATAGTGCAGGGCAAGAGATATTCAAAGTAAACAGGGCTCAAGTAATTATACTCCACTGGAATACTTTTCCCAAGTTTTTATCCTGCCTTTTATATACGTATGTGAAGAAAGCCAAATAAAGACCTCCAAATTTGCTGTTCTTTCAGTGAATTTCAAAAGGAAAATCTCCATGCTTTATCCTGTTCTGGCCTGCCTGGAATTTTCTTCTATTCCATGTAGCACCATATTCTCTTTCTTCCATTTTCAGCATCAGCCCCATTGTCTTCTACTAATTTACCTTTCATTGGGCCACTGCAGCAGCTGTGTTTTTGTCTCTTCCCTTCTGCCCTCTCATCTTCCTGACAGCAAAACTACATTCTACTGTTATAATGTAACATCTGGACTGCTGTGTATAATTTATCGAAACAGAAGTATAATTGTACTGCAATTTGAGGCTAAAGTGTGCTGAAACCTCTAACTTAAAGCCAAATATCTCTAGAGCTATATAGCTTGCCACTCAAATCTTGCCTATTAGCAAGGTAAAGAGAAAAAGAGCAAGAAAAACAATTTAACAATGTCTGCAAGATGCCTTAAAGTACACCCAGATAATAAAACCAACAGAAATCAAAATGATTCTGCAAGAATTGCTCTAGAAATCCAAGCACCCCAAAATAAATTATGCATTATATTTAAAAGATTTCAAAATCAGACAGATTGTGACTGTAGATGTCCCAACTTCATAATCACACAGACAAGGTAGAACAGTCTACAGTGTTTCATTATTGTGTTCATCCATCATATAAAAATAGGTCAGTCTGACACCTGGCTATGTCAAAAAAAAAAGCCAGAAAAAATATTGTCTTTGGAGTTGTTTTTTTGTGTTCTTCTTATAGATAAACTAGCTCCAGCAGGAGCTAAATTCAGAATTGTTTGTGGCACCTACACTGCTGGGCACTAAGTGCAGTTACTGAGAATTCCAATAACTATTTTTTTTCCTCATTTTTAAAAATCTCATTTTTTATTGCTCAACGTTTATCCTATGTAGTCCATTACCATACATAGACTTCTGGCAGCAGTGCAAAACTGGCAAAAGTTTATTCCTCTGTGCCAGATCTGCAATTTACTGAAGTGGCATGCTAAGTCTCCAGGACATTTGAAAAGACTAAATCTTTTTTATTACCCACTTTTTTATTCCCCAGATGGCATTACTAGACAGCTGTGTTCTATTTGCCTCAGATACCTCATACAGCAAAGCCTACAAAATCTTTCTTAGTAGTTTTCTAGTTAGCTAGGAATACCTAGGAAGTTTAAGCAAAGGCTGAAATAATTACAAAAACTAGATCAAGGATGAAAATTGATGTCCCAAACCATAGCAACTGATACACAGAAAACAAAATATATAACAAAAATAACTGGTATGCTGACTATTAAGGAGCAAATCCATCTCCAGGATTTAGAAGTGTTTCAGAGTCTGCTCCCTGAAAGCAGCCAGTACAAATCCTGACCAGGTCATAAGACAAGTTCAAAATTAGCTTTATTCTGAATAGATAAAATAGTGCTGAAATTGCAATCGCAGCTGAAAGCTGCAGAGAAATCCATGGAAATTGTTCAGAAACTTAAAATATGTACTTTGAAGAGCATAAATATGTAACTGGGTACAAGAAGATTACTACTGGATCAACCTGGAGAGTCAGCTTTCTCAAGATTGTCAAAATTGGTCCAGCTCCAAAGTAATAATTTAAGTTGAAAAGGAATAAAGTAAAATCAATCTATCAGCATTTAATGTAACTTACAGAACCAAAATTGCATACAAGGACAAAATAGGTCATATAAGCCTGTGCAGAAGCATCAGCTTCAAAGTAGTGGTGAATGGGGAAACCCTTTTACAAGGAAAAAGGCATTTAAAGGGATGCACTTAAACATTTTCCTGAAGCAATAGTAACAGGGATTTTCAGAATAATTGCTTACTAACTTCAGAAAAATTCAGAATAATTAGAAGCTAGCTGAGGACACACACTTCAAGACCATGTATACTCAGTAAGAAGTTGGAGACAGAAAGGACAGAAGCAAAATAACACACTCATGAGTTTCCATACACATATTAGTATATTGGCATTCATGACTTGACTTTTGTCCTCATGCAGCAATAAAAATGCAAGTGAAAGAGGTGCCTCAGGAAGATTCTCAATAGTAGCAGGTGAAGGGAAAGTACATTACTAAGTGCAAAAATAAATATACCAACAGCTATTCCTTTCATTTTCATGCAGAAAACAATGTTTTTTCCCACTTTAAATAAATTTTTATAGTTTAAGATTCTTAAATATTTAGCTAAAAATAAGTATTTGGGTAGTAAACAGATATTAGTGCACTAAAAAAAATCAACTTATATTTTCATTTTGAAACTTCTATGTTTTGAAAGCTTCCTCTAGAGAAAACCCATATGTTTGGAGTGAATACCATTGATACTCAATTAATATTTTGTGCCTGCTAAATAATGCATTATTTATGTGTCTGTCATTGGTTACCACTACAGTTTTTGACGCAATCACATTTAATTGCAATTCTTACTTCATTTTAATTTAATTTGAGGACCAATCCTCACTGCATTTCAATTGGGGCTTTGAAGTCATACCAACATTTACTGAATGTCTTAATTTCACTATGCCTTTGACATTACCGATGAACATTGCTTTTTAATTATTCTAGGATTATATTCTATTTATTTTAAACAAAAGTTACTTTGTAGTTTTTCTCATATTGTTTACACATAACACTGGTAACAGAAGGTTTTATTATGTCTGTTAAAGTCTTGAAAATGTTTAAATGTAACAGAAGAATTCTAAGTAATTGATGTTTTATTTGTAAATGTAATAAATGCAATAAATGGTAATTATACTATATTATTTTGGTGACAGTTTTCCTCTTTTCTTTTTCTGAAACTCTTCCACTCTTAACATTAAGCTTCAATAGACATCAGCAAGTTTCACACCTTTCTGCACCTGATGATTATTTGTAAAAATAGGTCAGCCTTATCTTCATTTTGCAAATAGACACTATGTAACACAAAAGAGATTAAAGTGGTTCTCACAGAAATACTCATTAATACATTAGAGAATGAAATAAGGAAGCATGTTGCCTTAAATGCATTCTAACAATTTTCCCCAGAATCTGCTTCCAACGTCTGCACCAAAAGTTGCTTATTAATATCTTCCCACGAAAATATTGTTGCTTTCTGGGATCTTTCAAATGTGTTGTTCAAATAGAAAAACCTAGAGAGGAATTTTAACTCTTTAAAATCCCCTTTTTCATCTACACCCATTGAAACTATCAGAAAATAACTACTTTGTCCTCTGACAGAAGTTCAATACACTGGACCAACAAACTCCAATCAATCACTATTCTATTTTACACTCCATTTTCTGTGTAACGAAATCTCATTCATTCTAGTAAAACACCTTTGTACAACAAATACTTTTTCATAAGTTTTAACATAAATCAGAAGATGTATAAAATTGTTTTCAGAATTATACTTATGCATTTTCAAAAAGCATTCCTTGAATAAAGGAAGTTTTGTTTTTAATCAATTGTACTTTTTAATAAAATAACAGTATAAAGACTGAAGGGCCAGGCTTGGAAGTGTACTGTTTAGATATGCAAGCCTCAAGGTCAACTGTCTTTTTTTTTTACGCCAGGCAAGAATGCTTTTTATTAGCACGTGTACATACATAAGATAAATAATACGCTCAATGCACACTACTCACAATTCAAATTTCCCTTTCTACCAGGTCTGAATAACAGCTGTTTACATTATGAACTTCAGACCCTCTTTACTTCTCTATCTCTTTAATGACTATTAGATAAATATCAGGATTTTTCTTTGAGATTACAGCTATAAAGTGGTGTAATACCAATTCCAATTCACACTAAGCTCCATTAGAAATGTACAAAAAAAAATCTAGTAAGTTAAAAAGAAGATGAACACCATGCACAAAATGCATTTATGCCCACTGTTTTTGCCACTGAATTAGTCACCAGCAATTCCTCCTGCAACACTTCTGAAGTTTCCCACACTGTGGTATATTTTCAGAGCTTTCTGAGTCATTGGGCCAGGAAGGAGACACTCCTGGGTACATTATCTTCCTGAAAAAATGTCACGTCATGCTAAACAGTATTTGCCATGATAAAGTACATGCTTCCCACTGGTATTATTTAGATGCGAGATAAGAAACCCAAATACAGTTCCAGAGAGAAAAGTCATAAGAAAAAAAGAGAAAAAGAATGAGAGAGAGAAAAAGAACAAGAGACAAGAGCAAAATTTAATTTGACAGAAAAGATATTTGTGTTACTACACAGTTCAATCCATCCCTCTGCAGCATATTTTCAGCAAATCCCAAAAGTAGCAATTATGCCATTTCATTTTTATTACTGCTCAGCTGATGCAGGCTAGAAACAGACACTTGGGCTGGATTATGTCACCTTTGGCCATACTAAGTAATATCTCACTCCCTGAACAGTTTCATTTAACGTATTTTGTCTTAACAAGGGTTTAATAAGCATTAAATTATCATTCAATGAATCAGAGTATGAAAACAAAACTCCTAATTCTTATTTATACTATCTGTGTGGCTTTTGTAAATCTACTCCAAATCACATGAAGATAGCTTTATTCTCCTAGAGGAAATCAAGGACTCCAGTAAGACACCTTGTTAGTTAGGTAGAGATGCAACTTCAAGAGGAAAAAACAGTATTCAGTATTCACGATCACAGTTATGGTTTATTATTTAGTAGGTGGGATGAAATATCTTCTCCTGAGGTTAGCAAGAATTTTTCTTGCAGCACCTCTGCTCCCAGTCTACTACATAAACACCAGTGTGGTCTAAAACCAAAGACTTCTAAGGAGGAACCAAACACCTCTGAAGCACACCACTTAGTCTAAAAGGAAAACCGTCACTAGACTCACTGCTTTTTTTGAGAGAAGCTGAGTTAGCAAAGATGAGTCAATGTGGGTTTATTTAATGAGTTCTATCAGGCCATCTCATTCTTGGTGGTAGGGTCTAAAGAATTTTAGGTAGGCACTGGAATGTTTTATAACAAACATACTAACCTAAGCAAGCTGGAATTGACACAAATAAAGCTAAACTGTCACACTTGAAAACTAAATTCGAAACAGCAATAAACAACACAAAGGAGTTCTACCAGTGGGCAGCTAGACCAGTTTATTATACAAATATTTACTGTATGCATACTAGCATACTTTAATAAAACCTTTCTGAACTTTTCATCTTAGCTGTAAGATGTTTTTAAAATGCTGTTTTCTGTGTATATTATTTATGCTGTATTACTTCTATTACAAGTTTTAGGTTTTCACTGACAATCCTTTACAATTATTTTTGGAAGGTGGGTTACTTGAATTTTTTTTCCTATGCTTGAGGATCAAAATCACAAAAAAAAATTCCTGATGACAGAATGAAAATAAGACAAAATTCAAAAGTTGCCAAGGAAGAAAGGAAGGGAAAGTAAAAAACAACCAAAAGCCCAATCAGCAAATCTAGCTGAGTGACAAATCAAAATGGCTCCAGGTCCCCTTTCAGGACTGATTTCCTTTCACGGTGTTTTCTTCTTATGACTCATTTACTTTGTGGAGTATACCCACTAAATAAGGCTTCGCTTCGCTATGAATGTGTTCACTTCCTCCTTTCTGTATGTGTCATTACAGTTTTTGCTCTATGTTCCTTAATTATCTGAATCACACATACAGCAGCAACTCAGGCAACCAGCGCATACAGCCTCGCAGGAGGATTCTGGACAGAGACAAAAATCTTCATAATATGTGCTAAAGAAGAATACAGGAAGCTTTAGGTTAGGATAGATGACTCAAGCAAAATAATATCTGTTTTTTATGTTGTATACTACAACCTATTCATTAAAATAAACAGCCAAGAGCATAGGAAGAGAAAAGGAAGCTGGCTTTGCACATCATTGCTTAGTCAGAGCATCAATGGCATTAACAACCAGGAAATGAGAAAACGCATGGATGACAGCCTTCCACCTCAAGAAAACCAGCACTGACCTTCACAATGCTCTTTTCAGAGTTATTGTTTGTACCTTTGCAGTAATAGAGTGCTCTGGAAGCCTTCATAAAGTTTATGAAGTACTTGAAGAAAAAAAATGAGTTAATTCATGGTCATCCTGTTAGACAAGAGGAACACACACACCTAAGATACTTCTTAGGAAAGCACTGTAAGCTCCAGATCAGAGTGTGGCATCAGAAAAAATATGTTTGCAGACCCCTACTCTTTAATCCCACTGGACTCAAACCTTGTTTTTTCATTAGCCCAGTGATTACAGTAGAGCAAGGAGGTGGGAATTTTTTTATAACATTTAAGGAAACTAAAGACGTTGCTAACAACACTGTTCTTGATCTTGATTTTTCTGATAATATTTTGTATGTTTAGTCATCATGTTTTAGGAGCGCTGTGGTGTTGTTTGATACATATGTACATAGATACATACACACACAAACATACGTACCTACGTATGTAATTATATATATTACACGCATATACATACATGTTTTTAAAATGACAAGTGATTTGAAGAAACCTGTTTATTGAGTATGAGAAAACACTAATGAGTTTGGAAAAACAGTTCTGAGATTTCTCATTCAATTTAGTTGAAATACATTATTAAGATTTTCCTGTACTTACACAAAATTACTTACGACTGAATAAGAGGAAGCATTTTAGTAAATAACACCTCCCAGAAAAAAAAGGAACCAAAAGTCCACATTACGTACAGCACTGGAAAGCCCTACTATTTGCTACAGCCTTCAGGGCATCATAAAAATAAGAATAAAAATAAGAATAAAAATAAGCTTTCAGCTGTCAGAAAAGCTTGATTACTCATATTTTATTTTGATTATTTGTTCTTAGCTATATTTCACATGCTCAGTAGTGGCTATAGTGTGACAAAACATCTTCTCAAAGGAAGAAAAAATACTAACGTAATGTAATACAGAGGCACCAAACTTCCTGGCTCACTTTCTTGCCACAAAAAAAAATTCAATTTCTCTCCCACCTTCAGTTTTCCAGATAGCTAGAAAAAAGGCCCTCAGAGATCAATTTATTTTCTTATTTAAAAATCAGGCTTTCACTTAAGCCCAATTTGAACCTTTTTTTGCTTATTCATTTCTCAGAATAGTTTATCAGGGATTCTTTCAGATGTGACTTTGAAGTACTTGGCAAACGAAATAGCATTTTTTTATACAGAACTAACAAAAACATAAGGGAAACTGCTGTGTATCCTTGTGTTAGGTACAGTGACAGGACTTGTATTTATTCTCAGAAAAACATATTTCCTACAGTCATTTCCAACTGTGAACAACACATTCTACTGAAGATTCTGATACTCTTAAATTTATATATATATATATTTATATATATATATATTTTTTTTTTAAGTTGCAACTTTTAAGTTACAAAAAATTACAGAAAAATTTTTCTAGGATCTGAGCAGCCACATTAGAATTGCTGTCCTTCAACCTGCTTCCCCTTGATCTGTACAGGTCTCAGCCAAATAATTTAGATTTGAACCATTCTCCCGTTCATTAACAGTAGTTACTGATGCCTCTTTACAACAAATGTATCAGTGATGAAAAAAAAATGTGCGCTGGAGGCACAATAAATAACCAACACAGAATACACACCAGACCTTTTTGGACCATACTCCATAGGCCATATCTACAAATGGAAAACACAGCAGAACAGATAACATGCGATTGGTTACTGTTAAGACAGACCTCTGTTACATTTCTGCCTTATAACCATGGTATCCTGTACAGCACATGTATTTTTATATTAATATAAACTACACAATGCAACACTGTCTGAATAGTAGAGGATGGCAGCAGTGGGTCACAAGGGGCACAGCAAAGGCAAACAGTGCAACAGGTAAATGATAAAATAAACTTCAGTGATATATTTGCAGAGACAGGAGGAGTACAATCATCATTATTATATTCTCAGCAGCTGCCAGTCCTCATCAGCGATATAATTTAACTTTACAAAAGAGATTTCAAAACAGTGTCTTCTGCTGACTATCACTCCATTAGTCATGCAGAGGCAATAGCTCTAGATGTAAGCATACATCTATAGAAGGCTAAAACAGGTTAAGACCAAAATAAGACAGGGCAAAACTGCCTCAAATTCATACCTAGAATTCATTGATTCCAGGTCAAATTTTCTATAAAGGGCATTAGACTAATA
Organism: Centrocercus urophasianus; assembly: GCF_019232065.1. Taxonomy (NCBI): domain Eukaryota; kingdom Metazoa; phylum Chordata; class Aves; order Galliformes; family Phasianidae; genus Centrocercus; species Centrocercus urophasianus. The sequence continues at coordinate 22,050,065 of NW_024884722.1, forward strand.
GGTAATTCATTACTTATATATTCTTCAGCACTCATTAAATGTGCTTGTTTCAGACTCATTAGACAGCATTACCTGTATTACTGATATTTCAGACCTACACTTAAGATATCTCAGGCTGTACACTTCCTTAATACACAATTGTATTTAGAAATTAGACGTGGTATGGAAAATATTTTTCCCCACTATTGTACAGCAGGACCTCCTATTCTGAACTGCACCCAAGAGCTTCATCTCCATATTGCTATGCAGAAGGATCAGTGTGTATTCCTGAAGTTACAGAAAGTACTGCCTGCACACTCACTGCAGAAAGAGCAGAGGGCTACTCCAGTAAAGACAGTCTCTACTAATACATAGACTAAGTACACTGACCACAGACTAAATCAGACAAATTGAACTGAGAATTTCTATCCTCCTGAAAACGTGCATCTTTATTTTTTCAAGTACAATTTTGTTTTGCACCAAGCTAATGCACATCCGGGAAGAAGACCTACAGGCCCTGGCACTTCCAAGAGCTGAGAGGGAGACATGCAGGATGAAGTCTGTGCCCCAAGAAGCAGGTGTTGGAAATTTCAAGCTAACAACAAACAAGGTAGCTTTCCAAAATCAACATGCGTTCTGGGGAAAGACAGACTGATTTCAGTTTTGATAGATTAGTACGTTATAACAAAAAATATGCGCTCAAGGTATGACTGCCTATAACGCACACTGAAAAACAAGAGCCATATAAGTTGTATGGAGCTGGGACCTTGCTTGTTCAGAAATACCAACCATGTCAGCTTTCTCCCAGCAAGCAGTACTAGATGATCAGATAACCCTTGTGAATAGCTCAAGGAGGACAAGCGCTCACACTGAAGCCACTACCACTCTTTTGGTAAGGGACCAAATGTTTCACCATCTTCCTCATAAGCATATCACACAGGGATTACTGCAGCCTCTCATGAAGTACAATTGCTACATTTTTCACCAAATAAAACACTTCACAGAGTAAATCACCAGAAGGCTAACCAACTCCACCCAAGTCTACCTTGGTGACTCGGACTGGCACAGAACAATTAAGACTACTTTCTGTTGGTTTGGGAATGGAGGGAGGCTAACATAAATGATCAGCTATCACATACCATACTTGTACATTCCTGTAGAACAAATTTAAGGAAAATCATTCCAAATTTATATTAAAATTAGGTTTACACCAGAGCTTAATATCTGCCCTTGTACCTAACACCAAATATAACTCCCTGTCAGCTTTTTCACAGATTTCTCCAAAGCAGTAGCCTACAGGTGTCACATCATCTACAGTTGTTTCTAATCAGTTTAAAAACAAGATACTGTAATATAAAGTCACTATATTTTCCTGACAATTTTCATAAATTAAAAATGACTAAATGCAAGTAAAAGAAAAATGTTTGTTTGATTTCTTTGATTAGAAGTCATTGCATAGGCAGGGTTGCAGCACTCCCACAGTGAATGCAAATTTTGAAATCATGTATGTTTTAATATCTTTCATCCTGACTACACTATATTTCTTATGTTGATATCATTCTTCCTCTCTTGCTGCAGTTTTATCCAAAAAAGTTTTCATATTTAATTCCCCCCCCTCTATTTTTTTAATACAGATTCTCCACTAATCAAGCTCTCACATATTTCTCACTGCAAATACAAGGTATTTTGTTGCATCTTCTTGTTTTGCACCCTGGCACTTCAGCCAGCAATCTATTTATGTCATTTCCTATGCTCAAGAATCTTCCTTTCCTACAGAAGCACAACTAATTAAACTTCCCTAATTCGTAGAAGCTGATACCTGCTGGGTTCTGAAATCTTAATGACAGTAAACAAACAGGCCTGTTTAGCATGCTAAAGGTTAGCAAAACCATGAAAACATATCCCTTGCACAACAGCAAGGGAAAAACGAAGGTGGTCTGGAAGGCAGCCCCAATGAGCTCTGGAGGTACGAGCCCGTATATCAGCACACACACAAGCCAGCAGAGCCCTCTGATTCCATTTATGCCTACTCCTTCCTTTCATACCTTGCCAATAAGGTATGAAAACTGAGTGTAGACTGATTTGAAAGCCCATATGTTGCCACAGAAAGAAAAATCTATGTAAAGCATTACATACTAAATAAGCAAACAGGCCTTTGTTCAATAATCACAAGACTAAGACATTTAAAGAGCTTAATGAGGGATGGGATTATATATATTATCTTTTGTTAATGAAAACTATTTAGTTGATGTATTGCCTAAATGGCTACAAATTGAAAATGTTAGGTCACTTATTTTTCATATAGATAGTTTTGCTTTTGTTTTTTTTGTGTCTTTCTTGTTCGGTTACTTTACAAACAGGTCTATGATAACCAGTTCCGGTTAGGATATTTCAATTTTTTTAATACCTTTGTTGAAGACTTCTGCAATAAAACTCATTTTTAAACCTGATGAGGCTGCAGACTGAATATCTGCATGTATATTTTATTGTTAGAGAAGTTATCTGTTAACTTATATATTGCTAAATACCATTTGTTATGTATATTTATAGGATTTTACATTATAGAAAACACATATTTGTATTACATGCATTATATAATTTTAACTGTAATGTACATAAGCTTATAGATCTTGATACATAGTTTATACCTGGAGTTCATGAACATAAGCTTCTGACAAAACAAATTACAAAAAAAATCTAGTTACATTTTCATGTTCTTTTGCTATCACTGGGACAAGTAATATGAAAGCTAACCTAACTTCTTCTGACCCGTTAATGAGCCCTCCTTTTTTCCACAAGCATTATGTATTCCACACTAATTAAGAAAGAAAGTGAAGCTGCACTCTGTAAGGCAGCCCGCTTGGCTTGAGAACAGGAGCTGCCCTTCATCTCCTCTCCAATCAATAATCCATAAAGCAGGGTTGAACGCACAGCTTCTCTGCCAGACAGCTGAAGCCAAGATCTCAGCAGCTCTTCTGAGCTTTTCCTTCTCTTTTGTGGTTCAATCAGCTCTGCCCGAAGGAAAACATTTCAAATGAATAAAATAAGACCACATCTTTCTGGATCTCCAGTTTGTCATTGAGTCCCCTGCAGTGCAACATTTCTCACACATGGCAAACTCAGATTTTAAAGAAGCATCAAGATGTATGCTGTCCAGCATCGTACTAAATATGAAAAGGTTACCTGTGAAATGCAGTAACACACACAACCACCTGTGTAAAGCTTTAGTTTAGAATTATTAAATCTACAAGAACTCATTTAGTTGCAAGCTTTTAACTTTAATGCTTTACAGGCATTCATTACACATGCAATGCCCACACAGATCCTGGTATACAACTGTGTACTTTCAACTTCACAAGAAAATTTTGGTGGGTTTTTCTGCTGGTTTTTGCTTTGTTTTTAACTGATACACCAAGTCATAGGTAAACTTAACAGGTTTTATTTTGAAGTATCACTTGAGCACGTTTGACTTTTAAACCTTCATACCACTGACGCTACTGTATTTGGCCTAAGTTAACTACTGAAAGCTTTTCCACTATTCTCATAATACAAACAGGTATTTTCAAATAGCTATGCAAAAACAGTACTTCATGTTAGATAAAGTCAGGAGAAAAACAGAAAAAGCAGTAACATGGTATTACTGACCATGCTCACAGCTAAGAACGGCAGAATGCAATATATTGCCTGGCACATTACCTACTATTATGTATATAACATTTCATTGTAGGTAAGCAAGTTTTCTTTCTGTATTTATTCTGTTTTCATCACATTGTTTGGCTGTTAAATGTAAGCTACCATGCTGCTATTTAAACTTCTCAGGAATTCTAATTCTTCTCTCTAGGAAGGTGAAAATCACAATCTTTAACAAAGAAAACATCCAGGACAGATTCTTGTCATTGCTTGGTATTTAGCTTTGGTATAGATTTAACTTGAAAGAAGTGATACATTATGAAAGTCCAGGAAGACTAAGAAGTGAATGGTTTCACGTATAGTTTCCCGTACAAGCAAATCTCTTCAATACAAGATTTCTTTGAGAGATGGAAGCGTTTTGTGCATACACAATGCATTAGCCATCGATAGCCTGAATTGTAATGGATACCTGATCTCTTCAATTGACAGGGAAATGAGAAAAGGACAGATGGAGAAGGGTGAGAAGCAGTCTTTCAAGTTTTCAGTTTTAATTTTTAATTTCAAAATGTGTCATTTCAGCAGCAGTGACTAAACTAAGACTACATTTGAATTTAAATCATTTGTTAAGCTTCTGTGCTGTAGTATTACATCTGAAAAAGGAAAGATTCACTTCAGCACTACAAATTCCCTCTGAGCATTCAGCTTATATTTTAGCTTATCTGTCATTACTCCAATCTTTACTTTGGAAATAAATTGTCATTGAGTAAATAAGTTTAGACTAACATGCCCGTTTCTGTAAAAATCCTAGCTGAAGCATTAAAAAATAATACAAGACATGACCTGAAATCTGGTACTCTGAAGACCAAAGATATTCATTACTACCATTGCCTTGAATTCTATCTTCTCAATAGCTGTCACTTCCCAAAAGGTTTGGATTCAGCCACTAATCTAATGAGGGACACAGAAAAGATTATACATCTGGTGTGCAATGCTATTTCTTCTCCATCCATATCAAGTCAGGTGTCCCCAAAATACCTTGAAAGGCATGTGCGTGCTTAGAGATATTGTTCAGCAGTGGACATGACAGTGTTACACTCAATGACCTTATGGGCTTTTTTCCATTTAAGCGGTTCTATGTATGGGTGCAGTTGAATGTGGAATACTGAAATTTTTTTTTTCTAAATCAACATTTACTATAAGAAGGAAAGTGGAAGAAATTTTCAATTAACCTACATTCCACACCAGATTTTTTTTATTATACTTCGGCAAAAAAGAAGCATTTTAAAAGAAAGCCACCTTTTTACACAAATTCATTCTGTGATAGAATGAATAAATTTTCAATTGAAATCCTGATGGGACCAGGGGAAATAGAGATCTTTCTATTTTCTTCTCAGTTTCCAAGATACCTTAATGACATTCAAAGCTGGACTGTAGATAATATCTAAAAGGGATAACTTGAATTGTAATATAATTTCATGGCAGGACATGTGACTGTGGGGCAGACAGCCTTGGTGTGCTGCAGGGAACCTGAATGTAGGGAGGAAGCTCCACAGATACACTACTTAAAACTACTAAAACTCTACAGCAAAATAAAACAAAAATGAAGAAAGTATAATGTTATGTTGGGAGAAAAGATTGCGTTTCGCATTTCTCCACTTGAGTTCATGGTCATATCATTCTGAAACACTTGTCACCAAACCAGTCATACATAATGCTGGCAAAGAAACGCTGCCTTTGGGGCACTACTTCTATTTTTAATTTCTAGGGCATTGTTCTATCCAGCACATGGGCAAGGGGGAAATTCCTTAAATGAAAACTGAGTGAAAACTGAAGTCATTCAGCATTAAATGATTCCATATTTTAGCAAGACAGCAACGCGCTTTGTAGAAAAATAACTCATTCACCTGCATAAGAGCTGGAAGCAGTCATTTGCTTTTACAGATTTACCCATCATACCAAACTCGCTATATTTATACAGTGACATCATGATGTAATTTTACTGCAGTGGTAGCATGGACTGTAATATTATCTGGAGTGAAATTACACATGATGCAGCATCTATTTGGATAACATGGCCCCAGTGTTACATGATGAAATATTGCTCTGGTTCTCAAGATTACACAAAATATATCTGGCATAAGCATACCTGCTAGAAAGGAGAACAAATCTCTTCAAACTAGGGCTTTTAAACTGGCACAAGGAGAAAAACAGTTCAGAAGATTTTATTCAGTGATCAACAACTTATTTTAAAAGTGATCATTAAAGAGACTCTGTGATGTGACAGCAAAACACACATCTTCTTTCTCAGCTCAACCCCTACTGCTCTCTCTGTTACCATTTGTTTTTCTAGAAAAGATGCTGAAATCCAGTGTAAAGGGAAAAGGCTTTCTACACAACATTTTGTTGGAAAAGAAATGCTTAGCCTCTCACCATATGCTTCATGCACACAGACAATTTTATGATCTCCCTGAGGGTGGGCACAGCCCCTGCCCAGCTTGCAGCTCCAACACATGCTGGTAGCAGAGAACAGCAGCAGGACTCAGACACTGCTTTCTGCCTTCAGGCTGGGTGCTGCTTCCAAGACCCGCAAGGGCAGTTCCACACACCTCACCAGAAGGCTTTTGCCATTCTGGTCAGCCCAATGATCCAAATAGCTCACATGGTGAGAAGTGTTCCTCACCATGAGGAAGGTATGAAACTTATTTACTTTAAAAGCTTCCTATTCCACGTGGCATCTGCAAAGCAGCCAGCTGCTAGGAGCTCAGGTTTTACAAGAGGAAAGAAGCCACACCTGTGACATAGGTACAGAGTCCAGTGCAAATCCAAGTACATTGGATTGCAAGTCCAGGCAAACATTTTATCCTGCTTTTGTCTTCTTGCAGTTTTAAAATGCTCATACCTTACCATCTTTACAAAGTATTCTGAGTTTAAATTTAATTTTTTAAATTGGAAGATCATTTTCACTCTGCCAGATTGAAGCATTTTGATAACAAAGCATCAATGAAATGCAATTCTGATTTTACTTATCTGTAATAAGTAAGAAATGATCTACCTCAGAGACTTCAGTGAATGTTGTTCTACTAAAGTCTCAAGCAGAGAGCCAAATTCTGGATTTGTAAATATACATGTGCCTCTCACCAACATCAGTGCAAACCCTGTGAATCAATCTGAAAGCTGAAGTTGATTCTAATTCATGTTTCCTGTCTAAAAAAAACAAACAAACAAACAACAACAACCTGATAATAATCAAATGGTTTAACTTAATTTTTGCCTTGTATTTTTAATATGTTATAACAATAGTAAGATCAGGTAAAATAAATTCCAAACACACAGTTCCTCCTCAGTGTAAAAATCTTAAGCATCAGTGTCAAAGAACCTAAACACTCTGGATAAACAAAGATTAGGATTTCAGTTTTTTATATATATATATATATATACACACACACACACACACACACACACACACATCCCTTCAGTTCTGAGGTAATCATTTTAAAAGTAGGCTTATTCCACACAAGGGAAGCTATATGAACTAACTCACTTGGCTTCAGATGAGTTCATTTTCACTTACTGTGCAGATGGATGAAAATCCCACAGGCCAACAGCACAATAAGAATAAGAATGATTGAGAAAGAATAAAAACAGCAAAGAAAAAAAAATGAAGGTCAGAGGACTGAAGAGCAATCTAAGCAATGCAAGGGACCCCCAAACATCAACGCTGTGGCTTATCAAGCCCACCATGCTTGTTATTTGCTGAACTAGATTAGTAGTATTTCTTTGATTTATTGAAACATTTTTTTAATAAATCTGACAGTGTTCCACTACAGCCATCCACACTGACATCAATGAGAAGCTTGAAAGAACCACCATTGATTTCTAAAATACATTTTAAAGTAACTTGCCTGTTAACATTCCCTTGAGGAAATTTTGTCCCATATAAACACAATTATTCTTGATTTATTTATAGAAACTAATTTAATTGAATGAGTAATGAGATGTTCTTTTCCCAGCTGGGCTGGAAAAGTAAAACAGTTTATGTATGCACCTCCTTAGAAGATGCAATAAAATTAAAATATTCATATGCTAGGGAAGTCTCATCTTAGCATGTAAAATAGAAAGGAGTAATTCAGGAATTATCACATCTTTGTGTTCCTTGTTTAAAATTGTAACTCTGCAGACAACTCAAGACCCAGAATCACTTCAATCACAGCAAAGACATTTAGTGACACTATTCAAGGAACTTGAGTTCACTAAGAAATCACAAATGGCCTTTCAAATGCTGATCTTCTATACTTTCTTCCTTGTTTTTAACAGGATTTCACAACTGAGACAACTCTGAGTTGGGATCTAGCTGCCTGCAAGTGAACTTGCTGGAAGTTGTTGAAGAGAATTAAATCAAAAGAACATATCAAGGTAATAAAAGAGATTAGCTGGAAGAATGTAAACCTGTAAAATGACTAGGTAAAATTCGCTGCCTCAGACAGTAAAAAGGACACAACCTTTTACACTGCCTCATTTTCTAGCTAATCTCCACTCATCTCTCAAACTGAATCAAGCCTCCACATATCCAGTAAAGTGCCTTATAATTACCTCTGAGTCTGCTTCTTGTGAGCAACAAAGTCCTTCTCAACACAACTTCTCTTGATGGACCTTCCTGCCATCAGCATCCCCAATTCCTACTTCTCCAGCTGCCATCTCTCTGCCTTTCCCCTCCAAAGGCTTTTGTAACCGACCAAGCTCACTGCTCCCAAAGGAGAAGCATTTCCCTGGGGCTGGGGTGCATTTGACAGAACCCAGACTGCCCCTGAATAGACAGCACAGCCTATCTTCTTGTAATACCCACTCCAGCAATCTATAAAATATATAAGTTGTAAACAGATATAACGGAAGAGGTTGCCCAGAGAAGTTATGGTTACTCCACACCTGGAGGCATTCAAGGCCAGGATGGATGAAGCCCTTGGGTAACCTGATCTGGTGGCTGACAGCCCTACCTTTGGCAGGGATGTTGAAACTAAAGGATCTTTACAATCCCTTCCAACCTAAGCCATTCTATAATCTATAACCAAATATACTTAAGTTTCTGTAGTCAGTTGATGTAATTTAACTTTGAGCAGGCTTAGTTCTATTAACTCTTCATATGTTAAGTAATGGTAACAACGGTTGAGAAACGACTTGCAGTTTCTAATTTTTTTTTTATTATTATTATTTTTTTTTTAATTTGGCTTTTCTAATAAGGACATATTTTAGCCTGAAATAATGAAGTATTCATTCTGAAATATGCCTCAAAGAAATACATCTAGAAATAAGCTTTATTACTTTCTTTTGTCAGAGGAATCCTACATACTCTCCAGGTTTTGGCTGGAAAAGGTCCAGTTGCCCCACACATGGATCTATTTCTAGCTATCCTAAAACAGGCTCTGCTGAATCTTGACATGAAAACTATGACCTTCTTGAAGTACAACCCAAGCTTCACAACTTGCCTGAAAGTGGCTAGGCCAAGTAGAGCTTTGTGTCGCCATAACTACACCATTGTTTTCACCCAAACTACCTATCTAGATTAAAGTTAACAGCAGCCTGTCCCCTTAAGTTCCTGTCCCACCTTTGGCTGCTGTGGAGACACACAGTCTGATTACCCAAAACACACAGGTCTCCAACAAGAAGTAATTTTCACAGGGTCTACAGAAATAGAGAATTCAGTTCCTCCTTTCCTTCCCACCCTGCTGCCAAAGCAGCAGGCATTTCCTAAATACGCCCTACTGAATTTCTAAAGGTGGCGTTCAAGTATAAATAGAAGTGGTTTGGCATGATGAAATCCCAAGGAGTAAATAGACTCATTTCAACTCCTAACACAAAAATGCAACAGTCAAATTGAAAAAGACATATCTACACTTAGACTTACTTCCAAACAATGAGGAAAATGCTCAAGAACGATAAATTTACAAAATAACTAGAAATTGTGATGGATTTTATTGCTTTCCCTTAAACGCGTTTCATTCCCAACAGACAAAAAAAGACAGTTACTCATCTTCTATAACGTAAAGTAACTAGGTCACACCCAGGGTTATTTGTCTTCTGCTTCCACCTGTAACTTCCACTTAAAGAAAGATCTGGTCCGTAAGCTTGGCTCATTTTTCATTTTATTAATTCCACTAGTCTTAAAAAAAGGCTTAAGGTCTTTTCTTTTGTGTGGCCTTTTTTTGTTTGTTTGTTTTTCTGTTGTGTTGTTTCGGTTTCTTTGAAGAGTCGTCCAGCAGGTGTTAAGGATGTTGAAGGACTTGCCATATTTCAAAGCAGCCCACATATTTACACAGGATAAAAATTTACTGGGATAAAAATTACTAGCAGTCACTTCACAATTATGTAACAGCATAGACTGGATTAGATCCACATGTTCAGAGGCATCACTTGCTGTACTAACGCAAGGCACAAAGTGCAGAGACCCAGACAGCTACTAGCAGGTCTCGGAAACACCATCTCCAACAATGTAAAAATCTATTAGGTGATCCAAGTAAGGGGCTAGGACACAGCTAAAACAAACTCCTCAGTTCTTCAACTAGTAATTTTATACGCAGATGTTGAATTAAAAATAAGTCCAAATCCTGCCTGCAAACTCCTTTCTAGTGAACATTCATACTCTCTAGAGACTACTGAAGGAGAGGACATTAATATTTTAAACAAGAAATCAAGATGGAATTATTTCTCAAAATGCAGAGCTGGGTTTCTGATCACTATAAAGTTCGAAACCTACATAAAGTGAAGGAAACAGGATGCTGCATAGCACTAGCAGGGAGGGATGTTCCCTGCAGCTGGCACTCCAGAGTAATACTTCTTTCTCCAGACCCTTAGTACACTCCGCTCATTTTCCTTGTGCAGGTTTACATTACATGTTTTTAGTACAGGATACTGAAACACAGCCAATATTTACACAGTTTTTATTTCTGCCTTTGCAGAACATTAATTGATAAGCTACTTTTTGTTATTTTTAATTTCACATGCTGCAGATAAAACTTATCTATATGCCATGCAAGGAACTAAGACAGATAACAATAAAAAAAACTTGGCTATTGTAGTGGCAGTATTATGTAAGTATCTGATGATACATTTTATAGTTTCAGCTGGTCTCCCGCCAGACTGATAATACTTCTGTTTTAGGTGACCTGTATAAGGACACCGAAAATTAGGGATGATGTGCATAAGAAAGTATCAAACTGCCATGAGTTCGCTGTACAGTGTGAGCACACATCCTGTTAGTCAAGGATGCTTTCTCAGTAGGGAAGAATGATACAGATGGCAAATTAGGAACAAAAAAGGCAATATAATCTCTTATAAATTCAAGCAAGAGAAGGTACAGTCACTGTGTAACTGCGTTCTCAGCTCAGGTTCACTATGTCATGCTCAGCATCACGGAGCAAACCTTGAGCTGGCAGAAAATAAATTACTGCTTTTCACTCAGCATGTCTAGATATTCTTTTTTTTTTAATATATATATATATAAATATATATATATAGTTTTAATATATATTTAATATATATATAAAAAAAACTTTGCAAGAACAGAACTTCCCAGCTTGTCATAAAAGTACAACAATTCCCAGAATGGCCTGAAAGTGGCACCCAGAGGGAGAAACAGTTAATTATATACCAAACTGCTTTTGAAAAACCTTTCTATTTTGACTTCAAGAAATTCATTTAAGTCTTCAGCCTTTTTTTAAAGTTCTTAGCCTTTTTTTTTTTTTTTTTTAAATACTTCTTAAATGTCGATGTCATTTTAGTCAGTCACAACACCACCAGTACTCAATACTCAAATGCCAGCAGCAGCAGCTACACATCATCCATACTAAACACTCTCAAAATGGGAAATCCTGCCAAAAATTGATTATTGCTCTACAGCTTCTTAAAGAGGAAGATATACACTTTTTCAGAAGAGAGTTCAACCTTTCTCTGTCTATGAGCTTCTGGTAATGTAACTTTATTTGGACTGAAACCTCCTCCACAAGAGCCCATTCTAGACATGGACAGAGTAAACAAACTGCTGGACAGTAAACATGGGAGAAGAAAAACAGTCCTAACCGCCCTATCTGCACCTGAGCCCTTAAAAATCCACCTACTCTTACTGTCCACTGTTGCACAGAGAGGTCCAAGTACAGCTACTGTTGAGAGCAGCCAAGAAGAACTAGCTACTGATTAAACCTTCCTTTTGTTGCCAGCAGTAGTAGTGCCAGCCTCTCCACACCCCCAGTGCATGCCAGAGAGCCCTGCCCAATGTCTATCCCCATCCATCCCTGAGAAGGCAAGGAGAAAACTGGAATCCCAGCATCAGAATGCCAGGAATTTTCTTAAGCACAGTCTTAGATGTTTTCCTTTCAATTTTATCTTTTTCCTTGCCCCTTACTTTATTCTCTCCAAAATAAATGCTTTTAAAACTGAATGTGGCAGTAACACATCACTTGCCTGCAATTCCTATCTTCACGTTACAGATTTTTGTCTATGCTTCATCTCACTATTACAATTAGTCTGCAAGTCCCTCAGGGCAGATAGTTACATAACATTAAGGTTTTGTGCATTGATTAGACCACCACTCGGTAACTCCCATCAAAACATTGCTATTACTTGATTTCATGCAAATATTTATATATTTTTATGTTAAATGCTATGAAACAATAGGTATATATTAAAATATATTTTCTTAATAACGGCACATTTAATGGTCCAAATTTCTTTCTCTGTTCCGATCAGCCTTCCCATTTCTCCCTAATCTTACCTTTCAGTTCAAGTAGTAATGATTCACAAGAGGCACAAAGAATAGGTCCCTGGAAGCAATCTTCTCAAGAATGGCATTTCTGACTTCATTAATAGTCTGCTGATATTCAGGCATTAGCATTTAAGTGTACTTGTGCTAGAGGCTGGTGGTGGTTGTCAGCTCATGAGAAGGCTGGCATGGCAGCTCTTCTTCGTTATGCTAAGGCTGGCTAGATTTTTATAAAACTGCCTTTGTTATTTATCCAGCACTCCTACTATTACAACATATTATCTGATTTCAAGACTAATCAGTATGCTAACGCTTACTAAATATTAACGAGGTACACTTCTAAAAATATAATTTGAGAATATCTGGGTGTTGCTGTACTTCCATACATTATTTACTGGACAGACAGTACTGACTGAAATCCTCAGTGGTGCCTGCCTGATCAGAAAAGCGCAAAAGCTGCCAAAGCAGATTTTGATTGACAGACAGCTATTTCAGGGAACTGAGCTTAGAGCAAGCACCAGTTTCTATGATGAAGACTAACTCTCAGAACACAACAAAACAGAACAAGCTTGACAGACTGTAAAAATGCTGCTCTTCTAACAAATACTAATGCACGATGCAGGCCAGATTTATAGTCAAATATGTCTGCTATCAAAAGTAACGTGGAAAAGACCAATTAAGGACAGCATCTGTCCTATTCTTGGGAAAGTAAAATATTATACAAATAACTTCCAGTGACAATTCAGAAGATTCTTGTATGCCTCTCAGGTTAGCGGCTCAGGTGTTTTACTTCAGAAATTACTAAGACCTGATCCTTTGCTGATCAGAGTGAAAAAACCTGAGAGACTTAAACACATGAAATGTTAGCCAGAGAAATTAAGATGTACCCTGGTGGTTCAGAGAAACAGCTATCAATATTCTCACACTTTCCTTGAAGATAGCTTGCAGAAAGTCAGCTAGGTAATATTAACAGAGGCTGATTCATAGATTTAAACAAGAAATTAACCATGTTTTAGACTCATCACTTGTAGAATGGCAGTTATCAGAGCTGCAATCATGCAGCAATCTAATACCAAGACTCCTAACAGCACAGCCATTACACAAACAACACTTAATTTTCCCTAAAAACATTAACTTTTAAAAATTAATTTTAAATTATTAATGTTGATCTGATTAAATACTGGTTAAACCTCATTTAATAGGTACACTTTTCATAGGTAAATCATATTCATACCTGTTTTTTTTTTTTTTTTTTTTTTTTTTTAAGCATTCTCAGGATAGAATCCCACAAATACAAATTGTCTATTTTGATACTTTACAATGTTTTGAGTTTACAAAGCATACTCCTGCCACACGGTCTATGGACAGTTACATCACCCTGTTTATATTGTGTTAAGTGCATGTAATCCAGCCAGCTTCTTGGACCTATTAATTCTTCAAATTTTTTAAAGGACACATGCATAGGACAGTTACAATGCCAGTGCGGATACACACTTCATTCTGCGATTTCTGTTGGGTTGGTAGATAGTTTACTGATTCTGAATTATTTCTTCATTCCTTTTCACTGCTTTCATTATATCCCAGGTTGAAATATGTGCTGTGCTAATAACAGTGGGATCAATGGAGAAAACTCGTTAAGGATTGGAGGCGGCAGATATTAAAGCAGTTTCAGATCACCCAAAAAAGGCAGCACTCACAATCCAACAACAAAGAAGGAATTGCTTACCCCTTTCCAATGATCAGGACTGACTGAACACTCCAAAAGAAGCAATCTCCAAGTAGAGATGCTTTCCTTGCTACTGCCACTCGTTAAATAAGGCTAGAGAGAGATGAACACTGGGTCCAGCCCTTCCCCTTCCACAAGTAAATTGCTTCCACCTGTTCTCCAAGGGCTACACCCCTTCACCAGGTGCTCAATCACTGGTTCAGGCCATGATTTAACAGTTCCCATACACCTGAATATCTCCAAAAGCTTTCTTAGGGTAGTTCTACTAAATAATGTTGTGTTCTAGGGATGAGTAGAAGTCTTCAAAATAATTGTACTTCGATTAATGACTTACACTCCAATGCCATGATACACCAGGAGAAACAGAAGGCCTCTTTTATTTGTATCTAACTTTCTCATAGCATTCAAAGGCAACCAGTCTCATCTGATATGTGGTTTCTTAAACTGTCTTGAATGCAGTGAAATTACAGCAACTATTCCTTACTAGTTCAGCTTGTCCAGTGAGGACATGCTAAATCATTTAAGTAGCTTGTTTTATAAGGGGATTTTTTTTCCCCCTCCCCCTCTAAACTTTTGGACAGGTTTAGAATCACCAATTCTGTCTTCAGGAGGAAACTGCAAATAATGAGGACCTGGGAGAAGCTTCTGTGTTCCAGGTTGCACAGTACCCTCAAGAACAAAATTAGGAGTGTGAAAAGACAGGGATGGCATTTGCACTAGTGGCAAACATCCTATTTTTAGCATCCTAAAGTAGGATTTAGGGGATATAATTAGTCAGGTTGCACTTTGAATAAAAGTGAATTAAACTACCAGAGTTAAAAGGACAAAACAGAATACTGCTGGACTGAGATAAAATTCAAATCAACATCACACTTGAAAAAACACAGGTATTTTAAACAAAGTACATTAAAATTTCCAAAAAAAAAAAAAATTGAGCTGTGATCATCAAAAAGAAGGATCAAAGGGAAAGAAGCATTTGTGACTTCACTTCTGAGTTTGTTTTTTAAGATGCTATTATCTTTATTCTGTGCAACTACACTTTAAAAACATATTCTTGACCTTAATCAGCCATCACTCTTCTTACCCCCTCTCCCTGCAAAAAAATCAGATGTTTAGACATGGTGTCACAAAACCAAATTTCAGGTGAAACTGTGGAAACTTACTTGAATTGGCTCTTACTTGTATAAAAAAGGAACAGCCTAGATATTTTATTTCTTATTGTAAATAAAGTATATAACATGCCGATATACATGTATAGGTATAAAGTCAGTGTTATGAGTAATATATATATGAGTAATATGTATATATGAGACACATATATACAGTGAGAACATACATAGGTGTGCACTATGATATATGCTAGCTCATATAATTATCTTCACATAAAAACACTTATTTAACAGTACCTACTCTATTATTAAAAACAGGTTAAAAAAAAAAAAAAAAAAAAAGTTCCAGAATCATTTCCAAAATCATTTTAAGGAAAGATACAGTAGGGTACACTGTTAGTCTCCACTTGTCTCATATCGCCACTAACTGTTACTGTGGCAGGGAGAACAGGTCATTGTGTTCTAAAACATAATCCACCTGCCAGACATGAGAAGAGCCAGAAACTCTCTCCTAATAACTACAGCTGTGTGTTTAACCAGAAGCAGCTTACACAAGATCATGGGTACTGAAGGAGCTGGAAGCATCACCTGACAACAGGTTACTTCTAAGACGAAAGGGGTTTCCATTCAAGTGATGCAATGTACTACTTGGCACGTTGCAGCTATACAAAAGAATCATCACTACTGTCATCTAGGTATTGAGCTTACTTTTATTAGAACATATGCCATATGTCTGGCTAAGATGCAGCATACTTAATGAATGTATCTTCCCAGTTCCTCACAGCTAAAAATACAACAGCCTGCACTCATGACAGACTTCACAAAAAAGCTAAAGCCAAAAGATCCTAACACAGAACTTCAACTCTTTATATCAACTCTTTGAAAGGGTAGAAAATCCTGGCCTACTCCACTGCACTCCAAAAATGTTCCCCAAGATCATGAGAATTTCATCTTTGATAATAAACATATTGCTTTTGAAAGGAGCTTCATTTTGGTTCTTTCAATCTACCCCAGAAATTGTAGCAGTTCCTTTTCTCGTTTGTTTGGGTTTTTTTCCCTTTTAAGTAGTAAAATAATACATTGACATGTAAGCAAAGCTTTATAAGAATTAATTTCTTGCTGAAAAAAGATTTATTAAAAAAATTCCTTATTTTAAGGACAATTTCTGTTTCTATGACAAATATTAGACAGTATGCATATTTTTGTGTATTATTTTCTAATCTTGTAATAATAATTTATTACAAGACATATTTGATGCTTATCGCATTCAAGACCTTCCATCTTGACACAAAACTTCAAAACTATCAAGTTCTTTTACTTAAAGGCACTAAATTAAGTCAGCATCTGATTTAACAAGCTATTGGAAAGCTCCCTAGTAAATAGAAGAAACTCAGTATTGCTTGGTGTTAACAAGCAAGTCCAGTATATTCTTCTGAGTACTCCTCTAGAAGTGTATCAAATAAATGTCATTACAGATATGTCTGCAAATTCTTAGGGAACTACCGTGAAGAAGCAGAAACAGGGTGTTCTTTCCTCACAAATCAAGCCCTTGTAAAAGTGGAATATATTCCCACTGACTGGATGTATAACTGTTCGGTCAGCGTGAACCACTGACTGAGCACATGGAGAAAAGACCCAGCCAGCCCTGGGAGCACAGGTGAAGGTAATTCAGCTGTATGACTGGAATAGGTGGAGCCTGGCAGCACCTCTCTTAGACCCCATTTAATGGCTAACTTCCACTGGGGAAAGATCTCTGATTAGTGGGCCCTCCCTTGTGGAGTCTTTCCTGTGAGCCTAGAGATGAGTGAGCACCTTTCCTTTGTAATGCCATTCCATCCGCACTAGCTCCTTTGCTGTTACGCTTCTCTATCACTTTCCACCACACTGACCTTTTTGATTGTAATAATGGACAAGAGAGAAGAGACACTACTATGTAAGCAGTGCTGCTACCCTATGAAGTTGAGAGGAAAAATGAGCAAATGGGTGCATGCGTTTATCTGAATGATCCTATCGTTACTTATAAACTCTTGTACCAGAGTCTGTTATTGATCTGGACAGAGATGTGTGTGAACATCTATATCATGCTTTATGTATATATAAATGATTCAAAGTAATAAATTGACCAAATTTTTTTTTTTTTTTTCCAGCTAAAAGGTAAAGCATCACCTTTAATTTACTACAAATTTACTACAAATAAAACACAGAACTTACCTATTTTCATTTTTCAAAAAGTCAGTAAGCCATCCTTTTACATTTCTACAGCACCTTACATACCATAGATCTCAAGTTACTTTACACACTGTCAAATGACATCCACCTGACAGAAAAGTCTTTTGCAGGCAGGAACCTGGCAAGTATTTAAAACCAAGTGCACCTCTTCAAAAGAGGTCATAAAAATTAAAGAACCAAACACTATTCTTCTTACAAGTATATTTTCTTGTAGCTGAACAAAATAATACTACCAGGTTCAAAACACTGGCCCAGAACCTTACAGCCTCTTCTACAGAAACACATTTATTTATACTGGCCAAAGTCTTCATTGCCAATACTTATTCCACAAATACCAACAGGCAGACACAGATTTTGGTGGGGCTTTTGATGATTCACCACTACATACATACTTTCCAGCCAGAAGCATTTGTTGGTGGAGCTCTTGTGACTCACTTCCAATGCACTTTCTTCTCCATCACTGTGGTCCCGTGGTAGAGCATGGGTGATTCATTAATACACAGCAAGTCACTTCAATTCAAGAAGTTTGCCAAATGACTACACTGTGACTTCTGCTAGTTACATGAATCGACAGTGCTCTCTAACTGTCCACATCTTAAGCAGTTGAGCTCCCAAGGCAGAGCTGTTCAACAAGCCAGGACACCAGTGTTTAATTTTGATTTGTTCTACTTGTGGGAGCTACTAGAACACCTCACCTTGGTATTCCATCTCATTTCCCTTATGGCCAGGTAACTGCAGACAATTAACTAAAGGAACTCTTCAGAAGATCAACAGCACCATGAAACCTCTTCCAGACAGCCCAGCCTGTTGCACATCATACTGAATTCCCAGCACCAGAAAGAGAATAGCTACAACATTACAAAGTTCATGATGCTAACCAGAAATCCAGCAGCACACATTTCATGCTCGCTAGCCATAGATTTATCCCAAGCAAGATCATTTCTTTTTTTGTTTACAAGGGAATACCTATCATAAAACAGAATCACAGAATCACAGAATTGTAGGGGTTGGAAGGGACCTCCAGAGATCATCGAGTCCAACCCACATAAAACAGTATAAAGGAACTTTAAGCTGGAGCCCAGGAATTACTACTTCCTTAAGAATAAAAAAAGAATTCCTGAAGATTAAAATCAGGGATAACTCTGAAGGTGCAGAAATACAGGATACGTACAGGTAATCTGAAAAACATTCAGATTCAGAACACGCTGCCAGCCATGGCATATTAGTCCATATGGACATGCATATAACAATAATTATGCTTAGATTATATTATGTTCATAACTAACATTGCCGTTAGCACAGAGGATGGTTTCCCCTACTTCCTAGTTTCTGACTGCTCATTTGCAAGTTGCTCCAGAAGTAATGTCTCCTATTTATTTCCATGGAAAACACAATACATACAAATAGTACAGCAACACTATTTGATAGAGAAAATTCTCACCTACAAAACACCATTTTTCAATAGCCCCCACTATTAGGTATGCATTTTCAACAGCAATGAAAAAGAGCCTGTATGTTGCGCTTGTAGAAATTTGCACTAGTGGATCTGACCCACCATCACCACTGCTGAAACACACCATCCACTGCTCACACCCAGTGTTTGGTCTCCACAGACATTCAGCAGGCATCAGTTAATGTCAGTGAATGCCATTTTTCCCTCATGGAAGAATTCAATTCCACACCTTTGCTTCATATGCACTTCCATGTCAGATGCCATTGTGTCAGACTGTCCCTCTGCTGCCATCTGTCACAAAGCAACAGAATGGAATGGAATACTGGCAGGAAGGTTTAGTCTCTACTGCCATACAACTAGCATCTACCTTTGATGTTGCGGGCCAACACAATAAAATAAGAGACATTACTTTCAAAGCAGCCCTTGTTTTCTGCCCAATGAACTGAAAATAAAAAGTGTCAAAAACTACAGAATATAATATGTGCACAGAAGATTTTTAGGACTCAAAATTATTGTTAGATTTTACTTCCTCCTCACTTTCCCATCACAGGTTTCCTCCTTGCCCTATGTTTTTCCAAATGCTTTTCACAAAGAAGATTTTAAACACAAAGTAATTCACTACTTCTTAAAATGTTTTTTAATTGCTTTTGTTTATCTATGATACTATTATTCTCTTTTATCTCAAATGTAACACTATACATTAAATCTCATACCCCCATGTGCCATGGTACTTCAGGTTACAAGCATCAGAGTTCTTCCTGCAACTTCATTCATTGCAACATGCATCTAAACACATAGCAGATTCTATGCTGCTGTCAATGATGAAGACTTATGTCCATGGTGTGCACTGAATAGAAGTCCCCAGAAAATAAAGTTATGTCACACAGCTTTGGTTGCAGTCCAACTTACATCCTTTAGTGTGAAACAATATTTGTATAATTTCTTAGTATCATTTCTTCTTCCTCCTCTGTCAATCACTCACATCTTAGATTAGCTGTTACTTCCATTTATGCACGTGTACATCTCAACAGATCTCCTTTACTAGTGCAAAATGGTGCAGATTTCTCTTAAAATTTTCCAGTTTGTTTATAAGTTGGCCAGCCCAGCAAATAGTTAAAATTAAATGCTGTTTACAAAAATTCTCAGATCTGTAACTTTCAGAAAGAAATAGTTCATTTAATAGTAATTGAATAAATTCATGCCTATATATTGAACAGTACTCACCTACAAAGAAAAATAAAGGCCTAACAGTACAAAAATGCTTTATTCTGCAAATTATCATATCACTCTGAGAAAGGAAAATTAGTAGGCCTTATAGGAAGGAAGATTTTCTGTTTGTTTGTTTATTTTGTATTTGATGATCACTTTGATTTCTATAGCATAAAGCCCTGTATCCAGCATTGCTCTTCCATACCTTTAGAGCCAATCATTACACCTTGAAAGCTGAATGGATCAACAGCTCAGCTATGCAGACAGTAGAACAGCTGTCAACAGCATGACCATAAATACACATAGTTACATTTCACATACACAGAATAACAAC
Source organism: Centrocercus urophasianus (assembly GCF_019232065.1). Lineage (NCBI taxonomy): Eukaryota > Metazoa > Chordata > Aves > Galliformes > Phasianidae > Centrocercus > Centrocercus urophasianus. Next base: position 22,070,483 of record NW_024884722.1, read on the forward strand.
CCTCTAGCTGTAATAGAGTTCAGCTGGAAAAATACTCAAAAACAGCTCATAGGATATACTGAACAGGAACTTGTACATCCCACTTTGTCTCTGAAAAAAAAAAAAAAAAAAAAAAAAAAAAGATTACAGCAAATATTTCTGTGCACACCCTCTGACTCAAACTGAAATCTAACGGAAAAAGATGAACACAACTACCCACCTCTTGGGTAAGAAGGAAGAAAGCTATGAATTCTGTCCATTAGTCATAAACCTCACCAGGATGTGAAACTATACAGCACATCTTAGCTTGTCCCAACCCCATGACAGAGAGAATGTTCTCCTGTTGTGGTGATGAGTAAGCCACCAATGCTGCTAGACTATCCCATACAAATATATTTTGTTTAGATACATGTAGGACTCAATAGGCTGCTATCATACAGAAAAGATTTGGAATGACTTGAATCTAGACAGAGATGAAGGCAGCATGGCTTCACCTGCTGAAACACTCTTCCATTCTCCTGCAACTAGCAGGAACACTGGCAACCCACATCAAAGGAAAGGAAGTGAAATCTTCCAGTACAGCAGTGAGTGCTTACATCCCAGAAAATGCTGTTCCAAAAGGCACGGGTCCCTCAAAGGCTCCAGATTACCTCTGCCAGACGCATGTAGTTACTGAGGGATATTCTACACTGACATTAGACATCAACACATCAAACACATCAAAATCAATACCCATGTGTTTATAAAAGCACAAGTTCTCTCAGTATATTAATACTTCCTTCATATATTAATCCTAATAAACTTACCACAGGAACCAACACCCCCAGAAAGCTATAATATGGAGACACTTATTACTGACATCTTTCATTTTTCTTTGATCACCAAAGGCAAATTTGAAGCTGTGTATTCCATCAGTGGCTATTAAACAGCTCAGAAACTTCACCCCCGAAAGTCAGCTATTATCTAAGGCTGTTCATCACATAAAAGAATCTGAACACCTAATGCTTTGGCTTATCAGCAAAAGAAATTACAAAGCCCTAGAAAGTTGCAATACTGCATACAATCAAATTCAGTCCTCAGGAGCACTGACAGAAAAACAAGCAAACCCTCAGAACACTACAAATTTGTCCCCAGACATTACTATGAAAGCCATGTTTGTTTCAGCTGCATATATTCTAGAGCCAAACAGACAAAAAGAAAGAATACTACTTCAGTCTATAGTATCTGTATACTTACAGGGAAAACTCTGTAGTGCATGCATATCCCGCAAAGCAACAAATCCAAGATGTTCAGCATCTGTTTCCCCTACTACACAATTACTCAGCTTCCATGATCACATCTCATACATGAAACCTACTAGATTTGCATTGACCTGTTAATGAAAAAGTGTAATTATTACTTCTGCAACTTCCCTGAAATTACATTTTGAAAGCAAAAGGAGACAAAGAAGAACGTAGTTAAATACTATTTTCATGTGTTAATAATCAAATGCAGCTGAGTAGTCCTACTGGTGATTTATTTTGTGTAAATCAAACTTGTACATAATTTTAAGTTCTGTTTTGTTCTAGCATTTTGTACAAATGCTAGAACAATTAATTTTAAAATATATACATTTAAATACTTATTTTTAAATGCTTGCCCATTGAAGAAAAAAAGCTAAACTGAGCTTTATTCCATATAGTTATTTATTTGTTTTCATACTTGGAGCAGCATTTTAGGCCAGAATCCCTTAACCCGAATCAAGGAAGGGTCTCCATGAAGCATACATTCATTTTACACTTAGTACACAATGAACCAAGTCATACAGACACTACAAAAAAAAAAAAAAAAAAAAGTCAGGCATCACCCATTATTTTGTTTTCTTAGCATTACCCAGCCTATCTTTTGTTATGACAGCTGCAAAATCACCCCATCATTCAAACCTCTTCTCTCTGCCCAGGTTTATATATTTCTTTGCCTTTTGCACACATCCATTTATACACACCCTGCTACATTGGCAAGCTCTGAAGAACCTTCCTTCCACATTAGCCAGGATGTTAGCAGTTATTTTTTCCACTCTTCCTCAGAATCAGGCTGACACTGACCTGTCACTTCCAGTACCAGCCTGCATCCTCAGTGTCACTCCTGCCCTTTCTCACCAAATCTATCCAGTGACTCTTTTCACTCTCAAAACAGCAGAGAAGACTGGGTTGATCACACTCCCCTTATCATATATCAACATGCTGTCCTCATACAGGTCCTGTAATTGCCTGTAATTACTGAGTTGTTATAAAGTCATACAAACTGGCAACAGCTCGGCAGTTCCCTGGTAGAATTATGTGTTCTGAATTCTAGACTTAGCAACAGAAGAAACTGAAGTATTTCAGAAGATGGAAGGATAAAATGGAAATAGTTTTAGAGTATAAAACTAAGAGATGGGACAGAGAGGAGAGCAACCTTCAAGTAAATAACAGTTACTCAATGTCTTTATGCAGAGACTCTAATAGGGTAACACACTGTAATAATAATTTAAAAATGCAACTTTTCATATCAGTTGGTCTGCTTTACAGGCAGTTGCATTTATTTCCTCCCAACTGCATAAACCAAACAGGGAATGTCCTAGCCACATTTTAAAGTAACTCAAAATGTTTTGGAATATTCATTAGGCAGCTGTGCAAATCCTGCACTCTGCCATTCCTCCGATTACTCCAACAGGAAATGCCACTCTCTATTAGCTGACACTTCTGCAAAGTGAATGTGAAATCGTATCGACACACTCATCAGTGCAAACCTCTGACTCAGCGCCCCTTCACAGTGTAAACAGTTGCCTCAGGAGCAAGGAAGTAAAGACTGAAACCAAAAGTACAAACCACTATTTCTTTTTCCCACTGTTAATAATCTCTTATTTATCTTTTCTAATTCTTCATATCTTTTTAAGCTACTTGTGCTTACTTGTCATGCTTCACAATTCTGTTTGCCTGTAACATTACTAAACAAAGTATGTTTCAACCTCAACATACATACTACGCCAGAGAATATTTGGCCCAGTAATTATCCTCATATTTCACTGATTAAGTTCAGTCCTACTGGGCAAAATATATATTTTACTGAACTTGTCCTGTAGATTGAGTCTGTGTTCATAAGCATCTTTGATAATAAAAGATAACATAAGGTGATAGATTATATATGATGATTATAGAAAGAGACACATAGCAGCCTTTAGCTTGCTCATCTGTGATATTTTGACCCACATAGATTTAGATTTTTTAAAACTTCTCCCTAAAATTCACTTTCAATTCACTCGAATTACACCAAAAATTTATAAAACACCTCTGTGAAAGAATAAAACTCCAAAGAAGGACTTGCAAAGAAAGATGGTTCTGTACCACAGTTGATTATGCAGTCAAAATGTATTGTCTTGGTCTTGCCTGTATTCAAAGACAAGCTCTCTCTTCACAACACATCAGTGTACATGTGCTTATAAACATTTTCATAATATCTAGGTAAATAGAAATAAAGTATTTTAGATTTTTAAATTAAGTCCTTTTAAGCAAACTTGGAAAAGATGTAGTGTCTGCCTAGCATTGAGAAGATGACTTAGATAGAGCAAATATGATTATTTCACTAACTGCTATTAAAGGCAGCTTTTTAAGTCTTGAAAAATATATCCAAGAAAATAGTAAAATAGGGCTGGAAAGTTTTCATTTCATTCTAAGCAATTCATATATAAGAAGCAGAGCTCAGTAGACAAGCATTCACATAGCATTTAAATATCTAAAAGATCTGGAAGCAAAGAGTCTCGTGTGAGCCTGCAGGCTGCAAGTATTTCATATTAGCATTGACGTGAACTTAACACGTGGTGTAAGTCATTGAATTAAAGTGCCAATTGCAAGCAAGCCAGCTTTTCACAGCTCATCTTGACATTCACCCATGGCACTTCATCCCCTTTATTAGTTATGAGGAGTTATGGGGTTCAGAGCCAAGAAACATTCTCCCAGGTTCCCACAGGGAACCAGAAGCCTGGATTTCTGACAACATAAGAAGGTAAATAAATAACACCACATTTCAATTACCTAGACATTTACCTCTCAAACAGCTAACTTCCTATATAAAGCTAGTAAGAATAAATGCTATTAAAAATACAGAAGGGAATATTGAATAATGACAATAAGAAAAGACTCTACAGACCTATTTTATAATCTTGGTTGAGAAAGATAATGCTTGTGTCTCTTGAGAATCAGAAAGAAGCTCTCTTTTGTAATCAGGTTTATCAGAATGAAAAGCAATATTCAACATGTTTACTAGCTTTTCAATAAGAATTATAAAGACATCTCCATCAGAAAAACAGAAGTTGAAAAATTGCTGAAAAATGCAAGACAAGACAGAATAAATATAATGGTAATGATCATGTCAGAATTATCATTTGAATTCCATTTTAAAACAGAAATCAAAATATGATAATTAGGCCATAAAATATTTACAAATCTTAGACCATCAAGCATGCACCCAATTAGATGCAATTTTCTGGTTTACATTCTCAGATATCCTATTGCACAACCAATAAGATCTCTGCATTATAGTGAAACCACACCCTGAAATCTCCAGCAGACTGTGCTTTCCTAGGTAAATATATTGCAACTTAACTCTAAGGTCAACCATTAACCAACAGCTACACTATAACAAGAAAAGTCTTTGAAAGTATTAATGCCAGTGATGCATACCCTTTCATGTGTAATGTTTTTCTAAAGTAAATAAATATTGGACAGTTCATAAATAAAGACATTCTCAGTTTCAGTGGCGCCAGTGATAAAACATCTCTGCACTTCTCAGGCCTTCAACAATCAACTTGCAGTCAAGCATAAACCTAGACATGGGTCTGAATTATTTTTGCTTTCCTCCATGCTGGCCCACATGGGACCATTCTGGTAGGCAAGTTTCATCATACCTTTGGGCTTCCTTAATTACTAAGATACAACTGCAGGAGTGGAAATTTCCTGCAGTGATGAATGTCAGTTACCAGCAGACTGTGGTCAAAATATGCTTACCAGATTCATATTTGAGGCAAATTTGTTTAGAACAAATTCAAGATCAGTCTGGCCATTCAGACCTCAGATGTCTTGTTTTCTCAGTATAACCTATGTGTGGCCTCACTGCTTCACTCATTAAAATGCATTTCTTGTCTTCTCATTAAGTCAGAAGAAGAGGGAAAAAGTGGCTAAATGTCTCAGGACAAGTTCTCAATTTGATCTGATTCAATGATTTAGCGTGAACACCTCCTCCAATTAGGACTGTATTTTCCCTCCCTCAGTTGAGCAATATCAGATTTCCATTTCAGCTACTGCAACTTCATTTCAGCCCCACTGAAGGTGAGAAGACTATTTGCAGTTTCTCTGTAGAAACAGAGCTATACTGTGAATGCCACAATTTAGCTCTGGCTCACACTTGGTATGATTTCTGCATGATACAATAAACTATTACAGAAACGATAAAGTTAAAATCTGCTTATCTTCCACACGTTAATAATTCAAGAAACAATAATGTGTCAGTTTTACTGTCCCACCAGAACCAGAGCCAAAAGCTCTAAATACTCGTTTGCAAAGGCACACCACGCTGTGAAAGACAGATAGAGGAGTTCATTGTCTTTTGTTCATACATTCATACATGCCCAGAATTTATGTTACAGATGATAAACACACCAATATTTTATCTTTTGGTCTCTGCAGAACAGCAGATGCTACCATTACTATGGAAAGAAGGGGAGGAGTCAGAGTCATCAACTATGTGGGGCCCACTTTCTAAATGCTCAAGACACTTGCAAATCCACAATCAAAGCTTTAGTTTGCAAGATTAGAGACTTAAAACTACTTGGGAGCATTTCTGTCATTTCAACATCAGTATAGAGGCATGAATCTCATGTACTTTATACCCTTCTATAGCTGCCTCCACATTGTGACCCAACAATTGCCATGTGGTAAGACTCCACAGTGCAGATATTCTGATGGTCACTCTTTCACTTATGATTTTTTCCATGGCATCAGAAACATTTTTTTTTCTAAGTATATTATCTTTTATCTCTTAGACATCAGTGCTTCAAAGATTTGATCCACATACCCAATCAGCAATCAAATTTCCAATCATTCTGTGTCTAAGTGATACTAGCATTAGATCCATAGAAAGAAACATATCTTGCACAGACAATATTTTAGGTTACATAGCTCTCCAATTGACCAATTGTATAGAAATGCAATAGTGAACAGGCATACCAGGTTTCCTAATTACCTTAAAAGTAAATGTCAATTTTTTTTTTTTTTTTTTCCATTATGATGCTTTTATTTCAGCAGGGGATCACAGCTGTGCCAACATTATCTGCTTCAATTAAAACTCCAATCACCTCATAAAGCTGAGACAGCTGCAAGTAGGAACATCAATTTATACAGGTATCATATACGTTTCTCTTCTTTCCATATCACGCTACTATATTGTTAACTACCTCTCTTCAGGCACGGGAATGGACTGCTCAGGAAGGTGGTTGAGTCACTTTCCCTGGAGGTGTTCAAGAAACATTTAGATTCGTGCTAGAAACTAAGGCTTAATCGGTGAAATATTGGTGGTAAGTGGACAGATGGAGTGGATGATCTTGAAGGTCTTTCCCAACTTTGCCAATTCCTTGATTCTCTTAAGTTTGAACAAAACAAAGCAATTTTCTTTGTACTTGCACTTTGGAATTATCATAGGTAGCTCATATTTAAGAATCTCTTTCGTCAAAAAGGAACTTAAAATCCTTCTCAAACTGCTGCCCTCCCAAGGGTTATAAATGTGTCATTTAAGAAGTTGCCTTTCCAAGAGATGTATAGCAATCACATAATTTTAACCTTCCATTTTAACAAAGTAAATCTCTGGTTCCTATGGTGAACATGAATTATCCTCATTTTACTGTGATGTTTGTTTACATTAGAATTCCAGGCCTGTCTCAAAAAGAGAGAACTTTCACAACAGTTCACCGGTCTCCAAATGCTCTGAAGAAATATAACTGGCAATCTATTTAAGGAACTGTTTTGTTGTGCTTTGGTTCTTTTTTAAACACTGAGGAGAAATATTTTGACTTTGGATAGAATACAATATTCCCACTGAAGTTGGTGAAAAAGACTGTTTGGATGATAGACTGAGACCAATAATGATGTACCACAATCTTTTCCTATTTATACTGGATAAAAAGAAACCAGTGGACACTGACCAAGTAAATGTAAAAATATTTTTTTCTAGCCACAACTTCCTGTAGGCTATCCAAGTCTCCTACCCTCTTTGCTGCCATTCATCATCCCAAATGATTCAGTACCTGTTGTTTTTTTCCCCCTTCACCCTGCTCTTCATCTTTTAAAACAACCACCCTTAATGAAAACATTTAACCTTGAGAAGGTTCACAGCAGCTATTCTTCATTCCTTTTATACTGAAATTTTTGATCTGCTCCTAGCACTCACAGCAAGAATGAGACACATTAATTTTCTTTGTGTAGTACAATTTTTCTTTCTATAAAGCAGGGTGGTGAACATAATATTATTTCTACAATTGTTGGGTTTACTGATGCCTGAAGAATGCTTTTAGGCCATTCCCTGTGCCCATTCAGTATTCTGCCCTCCTTTTACAAGGCTGGAGAGTTCACCCTCCCATGCAATTGCTGCATCTTTCCATTTCCTGAGGCATGGGATAAACACATTCTCTGACTGGCTGATTCTATGCTCTTTTAAAGCTTAACTTCCTGGGACTCTGTTTTCTGTAGTAGTTTTTTTGTTGTCATCATTCTCCTCTCTTGAAGAAAGTAGCATAATATATTCAGAAAAGCAGACGTGAACAGTTAAAAGAAAATGTGATTTTACTCATGTTATGTATATCAAAGATGAAATGGAGTAGAGTACATGGAACACGGATGAGAGAAAGATACAAGCATGCAGAAATGAAGAATGCTTTGAAGGATTTTAAATAGTCAGAGATCTCCCAACTTCTTACTGAGAAACTCAACTTTCCATCAACATCCAAATCTGGATCTCCTGGGGTCATTCAAAAAAAAATTATCTAATCATATGCAGTGTTTTATATTTATTTTAATTGAACTTGTTGTGAAATTGCATTGAATAGCTGTGAATACCTGAAGCCAAAATTATATTGATTAAAGTATTCCTCGCTCCTCTTTCTTTCTGGAGTGCTTCCATATGCTCTTACACGGCTGCTATGCTCCACTTCACTGATGACGGATGCTCTTGACACCCATACGTGTTTTTACTGAGATCTGTTGTTGCTCAGCTCTTTCCCCAGCTTCCTATTCTATAAAGTTCACTGAAATTTCAGTGGCTGCCACTGCACTGCATTTGCATGTTTTACACCCATGCTTTATAATGCCTGGAATGCCTAACTCAACATGCATTATTTTACATTTCCTAACAAGGTCACTCCTAAACAATGTATTCATACACACATGTATTCATACACACCCAAAATCTTAGACATTTGTTCTGAGCTAAAAGGAAACATTTTTCTTGTTTCAGTAAGAATGACTTTTAACGAAAAATAAAAGCATGAAACTATCAGATCTCTATATGGAATCTCAAAAATAAAAAGGATTCCCATGCCACACAATGCTCCACTACCCCTCTGCAATCTTTGTTGCCAGAAATAAAACACCAGGTTATAATATTACTGGTGCTATTCAATACCAGTCCCTGCAAGGTTTATTTAGTATTTTGTTTGTTTTTCTTCTTAAGTTATTCACCCCAGTGATAAATTTCAGACAGTCTGTGAGTCTAAAGGGAAGATTTCATCTCTGGAAACAGACTGTCCAGGATATCACAAAAACCTGTCATTCTCATGTTTTCAAACTTGATAAACTCCTTACAACTGTTATCAGAAGACTTTAGATACTTAAAGAATTAAACAGTTGACCTTTTCAAATGCTGGAATTTAACTAAGATGGCAATGAACGGCTTTGGACCTGAACTGCTTATGATAGAAGGCCGCCAGTTCCAGCTCAGGATTTGCTGAGCTTAGGCTGGATTCTTGGACTGGATTCTAAATCTCTGTATTTGTATTTCAGGCTTTGGCACTCACCCATTATTACCCCTAACAGTAATAAATTATGCAGTTAAGAATTCCATACTGATTTAAGAAACTCAGCTATCAGTGACTTCAGTAAAAACTGAGAGTTCTCAGGACATTATGAAGAAGGTGAAAACAGTTTCACTTAACTAAGACTACTTTGTAGATGCTTTAAAAAAATACATACTTGGATAACACCTCTGAACATAGAGAACATTATTTCTTTTCACAGAAGATGTCATGTGTGTTAACCTCTACAAACAGAATGAGGAACAGCAAGGTGAAGAGAAGAAAAGAGTGGGCAACCTAGCCAATGCTTGGCTGAGCAGTGGGAATCATCTGTGAGACACGAGTATTTCATTGGAAAATGGTTGGGAAAAAAAAGAAAAAAACTGGTTGGTCACTGAACTGGAAAAATAAAGCTGCTAAGAATTGATGAACAAAAGCAATACAGCATCACTTCTTAGAAGTCATCTGTCAGCACACCGTAACTTTTTTTTTTTTTTTTTTTCCTCTCTCTCCAAGGTCTCTGTACAGATATTTTGGATTGACAAAGACATCCATTTCCAAGAAGGACTTGTGAAGTTGCTACTCAGGAAGTATCATTAGGGGACAGTAGTAGCATAGTACACTTTTTCAGGTATGCAACCACATGTAAGAGTTTTAAGAACCTTATTAAATTATTGCTTTATTAGCAATGACCACAACCTATTCGCTGATAGCTTCTAAAAATCAATTTCCACCAGTTTTGAGAGGAAACATTAGCTCTTTGCTGCAACTATCACTGCTAAATTATAAAATTTGTTTTTATTTTAACCTCATCATGAAGGATGGAATAGAATGCTTTTGCCATTATCTGGTAACTAAGCTATATTTAAATCATTAATGATTACTTCCTAACATTAAGTAAATTCCTAACATTAAGCTCTGTAGCAAGAGACCATCTTTCAGACAGAATAAAAAGATCCTGTTGTACAGCACCAAAGTAATCAGAAAATCATTGGATAAATTGGAAATCACTTGTTAAGATGAGATACCTCACCAGTACTGAGCAATCATAGCTTCAGCAGAGGTAAGGCTGTAGACATTTTGGTGCATTTGAAAGCCAAACACTTCGGAGCATCTTTAAACAACAGAGTACTACAGAGTAGTACTCAATCAGCTGTAAGCCTTCCTTGCCTAAATCCAGTTCTAGCCTAACTCAGCTCAGAATAGCATTCCTGAAGCTTAAAAAAGGGTGGGGGCTGGAAGGCTGAGAGTGGAAGTGAAAAGTTATTTGATTTTCTTGGGGGGGGGAAGAACAACATGAAGATGCCTATCTTAAATGTAAAACTGCCACATTATAATATAACAACCATGCATCACACATTTTCCAACTTAACTAGACAACACTGTGGAATAGCAAAGATTTGTTTAACATTATAAGCATTAGCCTCCAATATACATTATAAATAACTATTTCAGACCTCTTTAAAATGTGAAATATTCTGGGGTACCATCAATCTACTTCTCATGTAAACATACATAAACAGCACTAAACCCTGTCTGTAATCTGTCTTGCCAAAATTCTGCCACTAACGAGGAAATATAAAATACACTCCAGAGGCAACAGGCCTCCATGTTCCGATGTTCACCTCTGGGAAAAAAAAAAAAAGAAACAACGCAATATCCAAATATGGAGTGCTAACTCCTATGTAATTTATTGCCATTCTGTATGGGAAGCAGCAACTTCAGATAGATGAAAGAAAACAGCATTACAGAGCTACATCCACAAACACTGCACAGAAGAATCAGGTGAGCTACACAGATTCAAAAGATGAGTGAAGAAATGGCCTAGAAAGGCACAGACACACCAAGGAATCTTAAAAAATATGTAATAACATTTTCTTTTCACAGACCAGCTTCTACTGTAACATATACTCCTCTCATCTTACCACTTCCCTTTCTTTAAATCTAGTCTTGAGAAGCTGTGTTAAAATTTCCCGAGGGCTTATCATTCAGTAAGCATGTGAGGTGTTGCACTTGGGTCAGGGCAATCTCAGATATCTGTACAGACGGGGGAAGAACCCATTGAGAGTAGACTTGCAGAGATGGACTTGGGAGTCCCTTTTTGTGAATGAATATCCTGACACAGCTCACAGTGAGCACTTACAGCTTGGAAGGTCAACTGCATCCTGGGTTGCATCAAAAGAGGGGTGGCCAGTGAAGAGAATAGCACAATTGCTCCCCTCCGCTCTCCCTTCACGAGGTCCCTTCTGGAGTACTGTATCCAGGTCTGGGACCACCAGCACAAGGAATGGAGTTGTTTGAGTGGATCCAAAGGAGGGTCATGAAAACACACAGAAGGCTGGAGCACCTCCACTATAAAGAAAGGCAGAGGGACTTAGGCTTGATCAGTATGGAAAATAGAAGGTTCTTGGAGGACCTTATTGCAGGCTTCTAGTACATAAAGGGAGCTAATAAAAAGGAAGGAAACAGGCTTTTTACATGGACTGATAGTAATAGGAAAAGAGTGAAAAATTTTAAACTAACAGATGGGGGGGGTTAAGATGAGATGGGGGGGGTTAGTTGAGATGGGGGCAAGAAATTCGTTACTCAGTGTGTTGAGTCACTGCCACAGACTGCCCAAAGAAGCTGTGGATGCTCCATCACTGGAGGTTTTCAAGGTCAGGTAGGATGGGGCCCTGGGCAGCTGGACCTGATAGGTGGCAGCCCTGCCCACGACAGAGGGTTGGAACTGGATGGGCATTAAGGTTCCCTCCAACCCAAGCCATTCCATGTTTCTGTGAAGTTTGCCTGTTACAACATTTAAGTCTCTGCTATAATAGCTATTTCAACAAATAAACCACAAAGTTCTTAACAAATCTACAGTGGTAAGAAAATAGAAGATTTATTGAAAACCAATGCAACATATTAAGTGGCTGCCCACAGCTTTTACAGTCATTTGGACGCTAAATCCTTCCTTATTATTTAATTGATTTGGGGGGAGTTGTAGAATTTAACTCCACAAAGCAAGAAACATATCAAATTACTTACTCTCGCATGCTTTCTGCAATTTATTTTAGACATCAAAATGAGCATCAAGTTCATTTATCCTGATAGAGCAGCATAATACAGAAACTCCTAACTTTGGTGTAACTTTGGTTACATTAAATTTAAATTTGGTTAATAACAGATTTAGACATACATAATACACAAAAAGGTATGTCTTTTATAAATACAGGATACAGCTATGTCCTAGGAATTGAAACATTCACAGAGAACAGCTAGGCTGAAAGCAGAATTTATGTATTGCATAGAACTTCAAGTTCAACAAATTTACTTATTACTCAGAAAGATCTCCTTGCAACTATAAGGATATGTCAAGATACTAAACTTGAAATAAGAATGTGAATCAAGCTTTTAATTTGCTTCAGTTGTTTTACTTTACAGTAAAGAAACAGAAAATAAATACTTTTAAGAAGAAGTTAAATATTTATATTCTGTCAGAAAAGAAGATTTTTATAAATTCAACTTTTTCCTTTCCCCAGTAAATAAAACGCAGTTGAACTGACAGTTCAATTTAGGCATTCCAATTTGGGCAGAACTACATTATTTATTAAAAATGAAATTCAATTCTCTCCTCTACGAAAAGTTAGCCAAGATTTATGTAATCTACCAAGGAATCTCAAATCTTTCGCTCTAAGGACTGGAAATTCAAGTAAAATGAGACAAATTCATGTGAAATTGTCATCAGGCTTTTGTGCTGTGGTTCCCAAAAGGTGAAAACTACACAGTAGGAAATAAAAGCTCAAAGAAAGCAGAGGGGGGGAGAGAAAAAAAAAAAAAAAAAAAAAAAAAGAAAAAAAAACTACAATGGATGAGGGTGAAATTTCATTTAAAGGCAGGTAATGACATTTCTTTAATCTCAATAAATATCTAAGCAATCAGCTTCTAGTGTTCAAAAAAGCTCTATGCCCTATTCCCTCCATTTCTTTTAGACTCATGCCAAAAGGCCCAAGCACCTGCTCTGTCTTCATGAAACATTTCCACAAACACTGCGCATTACAAGTCTCCTAAAAAATATATGCTCCACAACACAGCCAATGACACAGAAATCATGCTTAACTTGTGCCATTACAGAAACGGCATGTGCATTAAAGAACATTGCCAAACTACAGACAGATACAATCCTTTAATCTCTTCCCTGCCATTTCTTTTCTAATCTAATTCAGTTATTTGCAGTGTTTACACTGTTTACCTTATGCATGCCTCCCAACTAAGGTAATAATTCAATTCTTACAATCATTTTTACACTTCTATTCCTAGTGATACTATGACTGCATTGAATGTAGTGCAAAGTACTTAAAGAACAAGGTAATTTGGGCAACAAAAACATCTGCAGAGATTCTGTAGTCTTCTTACAGAAATACCAGTTTCAAAACAAGACTGATTAATAGCATACTTTTGATCATTTTAATTAAGGATAATAGTTTTTCATCTAAACAGTTATACTACTATATATAAAAATGGTGACCTTTTTCAGTTCAAATAATTTCAATCCATTAATTTTCAAGCAAACATATATTGCATACTTTTTATAGGATGGATTAATTGCATGCATCCTATTAACAGCAAAAAAATATCAAGTTTATTAGCAGTACAACAGAAACAAGTTTTTGAAATGCAATATCACATGAACCCTTTGACTTATAAATGATGCTCTAAACAAAAAGTAAATAATCTAACATGGATTATTCTTTTGTTTGTGATGTGCTACAAGTTACACACAAATTACAAGTTACATAATGCATTGTATGTTTATTCTGGCTCAGATTCTTTCACCTGTTCTCCCCTGGCACTGCTAACACTACCAGATGGGCCCATTTTAAATTTAATTAATTTGCCCTGTCTCCTAGGATTTCAAACGAGTAAAGCACTGACAAGAACCCTGATTCTTTCCTTTCTTGGTTACAGAAAAAGAACCTAGATGGAGATTTTCCTTTTAAGAACAGAATACAACATTCACAAATAAATATCTGGGGAGAACACGTGTTGTTCAAAGAAGCTAAAAATAGTACAATCAACAAGCATATGTTTCGCTGGGAACCTTCCTAGACTCTAAAAGTAACCTTATTCTTTAGAGTCAGTGTGAATTTAGGTACTCAAAAAAAAAAAAAAGCTACGCAACAAGCATGTTCATCAGTCTGTGTATACACAGTGTGCACTGCATAAATTCTGCATACCAAACTACATAGATTCCCTTCTTTTAAGTTTTCATTCCATCATTTTAATTGTTGATTCTTTCAAACAAACCCCTCAATGTGCTGCAGCTAAATTTTTGTTTCATGGAGACTTTAAAATTTTTTTATTACCTGCTTACGCTAGTTTTAACCGCCTGCAGTTCTTTCAAAACGCAACTGCTTTAAAGAATTTGCAAGCCACATTTCCTCAGTAACTCTAACTAAGGAGCAGGAAGCTGTTAATGAAGACTTCTGCTCATTCTTATCATCAGGAGGCTCTGCAGACGCATGGCCAAACCAATACTTTATAACCCCCTTCTCTCCTGTCACTCCTTACCACCTAAACTCAGAACATTAGATGCATGGTGCAGAGGATAACCCCTTTGTGAAAACCAGCAGTAGGACTTGACAGGAAACTGCATGGCTTTTGAATACTACAATAATAAAACAGCGTTCAGCATCTCGTTGGGGTGTTTTGAGGTTTCAAAAGGACCTTTCAAGTTGCTAAGTCCAATTTCAAATACACTATGCTTCTTGTGTACAGTGGAACATTTTAAAGCACTGCTCTAGAGCTCCTGTAATGAATTTTCCCACTTGTAGAAAATACTACTAAAACCTTTCAGTCCTCTGAATTGAGCTTAAATCGTGCAGGAGATTCAACCCAGCAGAAGAATAAGTTTTGCTTCAAACGTAAATATGAAACACAGGCTGGCTTATAACCAGCATTGCCTCCTCTCTGGAGTCTGCCTGTATAACGCATCTCTTCTGATACTAAAACATCTTCAAGTCATTTCAGCTCCTGGTGTCATGTAACCACATAAGAACATCAAGTTTTCTACTCCACAAGTCTGCTTAAAAGTGCTAACTCAAGATCATGTGACATAAAAAGCCAGAAGGCAAATAGAAGCAACCTGTAATCAAGTTCTGAACAATGATTTTTCCAATACTTAAAATCAATGTAGTATTGTCTACAAAAGAATATGCACTAAACCACTAATTTAAAAATCAGTCATTTTTAAAAATAAAAATAATATCTAATATTTAAATATAGCTTGTTAGTCTTTTAAGCTATGAGAAATAAACCCAAATAAGCAAAAAAAATAACTTGGCCAAATAAAATCAAATACCCAGAAACTAATCCGAATTCAAAGACATGATGAAATCTCTAACCAACATTAACAGCTAAAGCACTACTATATTCTTCAGACATGCTATTAGCTCTAAGATGTTACAGATGAATGGCCACTTCTATCAGCTTACCAAGCACATTTTCATTTACTCATCACAATTAGGTCTATCAGTTTTTCAAAAAAACAATGTGCATTTTCTATAGGAACAATAGCCTACAGTAGCCAAATTGGAATACTCTTGAAAATCCAAGCTATATTTTATAAACCAACAGAAACTACAGTTAGACATTCACCTCTGAAAAAAAGTCTGTTTCCAAGATTAAAATTTCTTGTCCCAAAGAAAAAACAATTCAATCTGAAAAACATAATGATTTAAAAAAGCCCACACTTCAAAAGGTGCCTCTACTTCTTGCTAATAAAAGAACATTTTTTTTACTGAGCTGACAGTACAAATATACAAGAGACAATCTTTACAATCTTTTTATATTTCCAGAAGCTTCCACGAGGAGAACTTTTACCTTTCATTGAATCTTTCCATCCCATGAAATGTTTTAAAAGAGCTTTCCTTTCCCCAGTTCTCACTGATATCAAGAGAACCCTGAAAACAGTTTGAACACTAAGCTTTATCAGCTCTTATCATGGACTATGATACTTCTTTTTTTTTTTTTCCCTAGGTCAAAGAGGCAAAACTTGCTTTAACAGACTGTCCCAAAGCAATTTCTTTTCTTCTCAGCCAGGTTGCAAAATACCTTCATCCATATCAACTCTCCAAAATTCTCATAAAATCAATAAAAAAAATAAGAGGTCATTTTGGAATATTTATACTGAAATCAATAGTTCTTTCACAGTCCAACCTGTAACATTTTAAAGCCATTATGTGTCATCCAAAGTCACAGGTCTCACCAGCACCTTTGCCAGCCAGCTGGTTCACTGCCCCATCCTCAGCATGCAGCCAACCTGGGGAAGCCAGCCAGGGCCGCAGCAGCCCAGGCACAGACAGAAGCCCAGAAGAGCAAACACAATTCCAAAAACAATGTTACAACACAGTAACAGAAAGAGCTCTCTAGAAATACAATTGTAGGTAACTGTATAGGTTGAACTGGTTTAAAATAAATTTAAAAATCTCACCTCAAAAAGAAAGGAAAGGCAGAAACTTTCCAAAAAACCTATTTAGCATTTTTCCCTAAAAGTACAGTCTAATCAGAGACTAACTGCTATTTGCAAAAATCAAGGTCTATTAAGGGAATATCAGAGCTCCCTGCTAGCTGTCCTTCAGCAATTGTACCCTCAAGGCTAGCTCTGAGGATAGAATGTGAATGCAGCTATCAGTTGCACTGGAGCTCATCTTACTGCATGGCTTCCACTAAAGGCAATCCACTTAGCAACTCCTGAAAACCTAGAGTTTACTTTCAAAAGTACATTCATTCTTGATCTAAAATATTAAAGTAAACAAAGCCATATTCACCAAATGGACATCAAGAAATTAATATTTCCATATCTACTAGAATAAACTGTCAATTAGACTGATGCTTAATAATTAAGTCACTTCACATTTAAAACTTCTCAGTACTCACATTTCATCCAGGAAGTCCTTTCTGCCCACTAAGAGCACCCTTAAATGCTTATGCCATTTAAGGAAAAAGAGCTGCTAGGAGCTGACAGTCACAACCCGTCCTCAATACAGTGAGGTCTGGTGCTCTGCTGAGAGTCTCCTCATTATCAATATAATCAAAATAACAACAAAATCAAAAATACTGGAGCCAGAAAATGCTTAATTTGCTCAAGTGGATTAAATTTGTGGTTTTTTAAGTGATACATGATGCAGCTTCATAGCTTCAACAGCCATTAAATCAGATCAGATACAGTCTACAACACTTTCACTTCATATAAAGTCAGAAACTTGATGTAAACACCACATCACAGAACTCAGACACCTTCACAGGACTCATCCTGCTATCAGACATGCTCTCAGCCTAATTAGTCCTCTCTCACCTTCTGAAGGATGCACGAACTCAGCATAAATGCTGACAACAGCCTCAAAATCTACCTACTATGATCCAAGCCTCCAACATACCCACCTCCTCAGTCACTCAACCTGACCCACCTGTTAATACAGTGCAGCTGTATCCCAGCTGATCATTAGTGAAGGATTTTGGTCATTTGTAAACCAACAGCTTTCTTCTCTTTCTGAACCCAGTGCAAGCCTGGAGTATTTTCTCCCATACCCTTGAGCTATTTCAGAAATAAATATACCTGTTACAAAACTGAATGTTCTATTTCTCCATGCACATAAAGCAAACAGACAAGTCCTTGAAATTCTGGATTTTCTTTGTTGCTTAATAAAAAAAAAAAAAACACTTCACCCAAAATGTTTAAGTATTTCCTTCTACAAACCATGAATGAAAATGCATTCTTTCATTCAACCACTCCTTAATAAGAAAGGAATGCTTCTGAATAAACCTTCTCCAGTCAATAGTAAGACTGTGTTTTACTTTTCTACACAGCTAGCACAGGAGTAAAACTAAGGCCTATTCATTAAGCCACCGGTTCTTCTCACCTTAAAGAAAGCAAGCCCAAAGACAAGTAATCACATGTACAGTCACCAAAAGCAAAAGTTTATATACAGCCTTATTAAAATAACTGTAGACATAGAAACCTGTTCTGATTACTCCCAAGTTTCAATATGGGAGCATTAAAAACCCATTTCTTACTTATTTTTTATTTGAGCAAGATCTAAAAGAAACAACGGAATAAAATCAGTATTTTTGTTTAGGGAATATGTATTGACCTCTTAGGAAAAGAAAAATAAATTAGAGTGTTAGATGACAATGCAAGAGATACTGCTGCTTTAACGAGCTTTAAGGCTGCGTAACTTCACAAACAATGAAGCCAAGAGATTAGCTAGATCCTATTCAGCTTGAAGTCCAGGATATGCTGTAAGGTCAACATCAGAAAATAAATAAATAAAAA
Organism: Centrocercus urophasianus; assembly: GCF_019232065.1. Taxonomy (NCBI): domain Eukaryota; kingdom Metazoa; phylum Chordata; class Aves; order Galliformes; family Phasianidae; genus Centrocercus; species Centrocercus urophasianus. The sequence continues at coordinate 22,088,851 of NW_024884722.1, forward strand.
AATAAAATTCAAGAATAGACTAACAATGAATCTTTCTAAAAATATCTGAAATTATCAATATCTCTGAAATAAAACTCCTTAGTAAGATCTTAAATACATATTCTGGTGTCTAAACAACTGTTCTGGGGAAGCATTGACTTCAATTTCAGATACTAAACCTAAAGCGCTGCTGTGAGTTTTCTTTAAGAACTACACACTACTTAATAACATCAATTGGAAATCAGAATAATTATATTTTTTTTCCTTCTGCTCCTGGAATTACATCTTATCATTCAACTCAAGGATATCAATGTTTTCCTATAGTACATATCATTTAAGTTAATATTGAATTGTTATCATTTAAATAGTCCAAGCAGAGACAAACTTAAACACTTTGGGCAGCATTTTCCACTTTTAGAAAATGAAAAATTCATTATATTCTAGGGACACATTCCAGTGAAGCAAACAGCAAAAATGAACTGTGAGTATTTATTGATTTTATTTTACTATTATTTTTTAGGAACAACAGATACAGAATATGAATTCTTGTACTACTCATAAAAAGACAACATAACAACAACTTACACCTATATGGAGGAGCAGAGGAGATAAAGTAGCACTTAGGTCAAATTTTGAATGGCTTTATCCCAAAAACCAGACTCTCTCCCAGTCAAAGATATAACTCCTTAACAATATGTTTCACATCTCCCTATAAAATCACAACAAAGCAAATGCTCACCCTTATCCCATTGCAGAAAAAATAAAACTATGGTAAAGGACTCAAGAAAACAAGAATAGATTTCTCCGGAAAGCCTTAAGTAATATGAAAATTGTGTAAACATACAAACCTGTACAACGTTTCTCATGCTGATGGAGTCAGAAGACTAGATACAAATGTATGGAAAACAGAAGAAAATCAACACAAGAAGTTGGTGAAAACTTCCCACCTGGTACAATCAACTTATCAGGAGTGTATAACTAAAACATTAAAAAAATTCCTTTATGCTCAAAAACATTTGCACCACATAGAAACATACTATTCTGCTAACTAGCTAGTTCTTTTCTTCCAAGTGATAAAAAGAAAAAGGCAGAAAAAGGTTTCTTTCCTTCAGTCCTTAAAACTCAAGTAGAGTTTATCAGCTTCCTTGCAAAACAGTATTTATAGTAGGATAACCTAGGAAACATAAAACACAATATTGACTTGTTGATTGGCAAATGCACTATCAAGAAGTGACAGTGAATCACTTGTAGTTAGAGGATTCACCAGGATATCTGAAAGCATCTGAAGTGTTCTACTGCTCCATACTAGCTATGATCTTTATAGGTCAAAGAAGCTAATAACCTGTTTCAAATAATTTATGTCCAGCAGAATACCAGTGCGTAATCACAAGTGAGTTTAATAGAATTCACAATGCAAAAAAAACCCTGCAAAATGCTTAAACAAAAATCAGACTACAATATTCCATTTTTGTAATACATAGGTCATTACTTGCAAATAGTTTTTTTTAAAGACACATCTATAATGTTTACCCTAAACTTAAAGCAGAAAATAAATCCAGCAGCAATAGTGCTAAAGTTAATTCATCATTAATAGCACATTTAGAGTGAGTCACCTTTTCAGTTTAAAAAGTAAAAGATACCACATTACATAAAAATCTAGAAGATAACATGAAATAGACGAAACAGAGAAAAAAAAAAAAAGAAAATGGCATATTTAGTCAGCACTTGCTTGGACAAAAGGAAACAAACCTGTATTACAAATTTATTCCTCAGTATATAAAAATCAATAAAAACGCAGCGCAGTAGAGCTATATCTAACAGTTATAGTGACAAGCTTCTCAAACTTGAGCTCAGTTGTTTTGGTACATTACAATTGTTTATTATGTTACAGCACTTCTCAGCAGCCTTCTGGCTTGGTAATGAGATGTCTTTTTTTATCCACTTTATGTTAGCGGTTCTGATACCTGTGCATCTGTATAACGGAGGTGGTGACGCTAAGCATGTGCAAAAGGATTTCCAGGACTGCCAACATATCCCCTGCAGAACTCGTCTGCAGGCGAGTCATGGAGCAAAAGACCTTTGTCGGTTCAATCAAATGTACACTGCCTCCCTAAGAAACACGCAGTGTTTGTCCATGCACATCAGTTTGCAGGAGAGATGCCATGATACTGCCAAAAGTTCAAGCACACAAGTTTTTACTTTCAAGAGCAGTGGGGCTGAACGGAGGTGTGGTCTTAACTGGAATGGAAGTATACCTCATGTGATTTTTAAATACTGTTTCTAACGTTGAAATTCCAGACGTAATAGCCACAAGCCAAGTAAATATATGTCTCTACAATAAAAGAAAAAAGTTCTTCAAAGCTTAAAATGTTAACATAAGAATTGTTTGGGAAAAAAAAAATCTGATTCATCTAGAACACTGTGAGCACCAAGGCCTGAGTCCAAACTAATGAAGTTATTAAGATTGTCTCCCTCTATTTCAACAGGCTTTGGATAATGCTCTCAGTGTTTCTGTAGCTCTCAAGCTCACAAATATATGCAATATATCATCTCAAAGCAAACTGAGCTCAACACATGTCAGTGACAGCACATTCATTAAAACAGAACTATGCATACTATATATGGGAATAAATTGTTCCTTTCAAAGATGCAAACCCAACGTATTCTCACACTGTTAATACCACCAGGATTCAAAATGGGTGTTTTCTGACCAATACATCTCTGCCAGGCATGGAAGATAAGTATCTTCTTTTTTAATTTATTTGTACAGCTACATTATTGGCAAAAGAACTAACAGAAACTTCTGCTACAGTACCACCTTCTCTTATCAGCTAAGACAATCTATCTGCTATAGAAAGCATACTTGCACTTAAAAACCCATGGGTCAAATCTGGGACTGTGTACCTAGCCCTGCGTGAAGTTGGTATAAGCTTTACTCCAGCTTTGTGATCTCATAGGGTTTAGCACTCCACACAGTGGGAGCAAGAGTCAGGCTGTAAGCATCCAAACCCAATAGAGAAACACAGCATTTTGTGATAGTATTGTCATTTGCAGTCTCTTTTGTCACTGAAGTGATACATGGGAGAGAAAAAATACATTTTCAACAATTAATATCCACACACGTAATGCTCCAGCAATCTTTCCCTCAGAAAAATTCTATCTGAGCTGTATGTACTTTATAGAGTTCCCACTGAAAAACTGATGATCTTCATATATGTAAAATTCATCATTATAAGCAATGTCAGTAAGTATGCTTAATAGAACACCAAGAGGAAACCTCATCTCCTAAACTATTCCAAAATTATTTTATTGTTCCATCTCGCTAACTCCTCTGGAACTTCTGTCCTACCATTTAACACTAGAACGCTTCACTGCCTCTGAATTAGAGCTTGATCTTGCAGAAGTCACCAGCCAACCCTGAAATTCACCTAAACTTTCATCAATGAGAGCTGGATTCCACAGAGCAGCAAAGCCAATCTCCGCAAGTCCCCCTGGGGGGACCAGTGACCATTGTTCTGCATTTTGCCTGCTGACTAGAGATTAATGCTGCCACTGCTTAAGATTCGTCCCAGGAAGGACACTCAATGACTAAGATTCACAATCCACTTTCTTGTAACAGTACAACACAGACACGGAACATCATTGCTTTTCTAATTATAATCATTAGATCCTGTCCCTGCAGAGCTTATACTTAGAAACACTGCTCTCAAAATTTTCAGTGTCTCTGTATCTGGGACTTTAAATTGTCCTCATTCCGCATTCAGAAATCCCACAGCTTCAAAACTGAGTATGTAGATCACTGTTATTAAAAAGCTTTTTATTCCCTATTGCAGGCATTTCTTATGTTGTGCTAAACTGCAAAAAATTGTGAAATCTAATGGTTTCCAACCAGCACCTACAAATTTGCAAATGTGTGAGAGTTGCAAATTTTCTGAGCACAGATTTTCTTCTTAAATGTATGCTTTGCAAAGCCTTGAGAATAAGTATTACACTGCATCAAAATAACATTTCTGTCGAGATTGTTAGGTTTACAGCTTAAATCCTTGTCCATACATTTTCTTTTCTGCATACATAACCAATTTGATCATGTCTTTGTAAAATGTGAAATCCATTACGAGCTCTAGAGAGCTGAAAGTGCTTCCTATTTCACAGCAGACCAGCAGCTTGGCACAGAGCTGCAGACCCCTCTCCACATTGCTGCCTCCTCCATTTATCCCAACTCCATCTGCACAGAGCCACCAGCTCCCCTTTTCCCAGCCCTTGACCCTTGTGCCATGCCATGTCCCAGCTGGCCACCTGTGTGGCAGGACACCAGCGGAGCACTTAAACACAGACCACCTGACAGCCATGGGAGGGTAACGATCCTGTTTTGTGATCCCAATCAAGCATGTGACAGAAGGGCATAACGCTTTGCAGCCCACTGCTAATCTCTTGAGCTCCCAGTTGTTCATCACCTTCTGCTCTTTGAGGGAGTCCAAGTGAGGTTTCCACATGCAGATTTAAGTGGAGACATCTCCTGCATTGTGTACCCACACGTCTTCTAATGTATTCTACTTTTCTGAGTAGATGGTGCCTTGCTTTGTGTCTGTCTCTTCAGTTTTATTTGAAGATTTATTCAAGAACTGCTAGGAAATCAACCAACTGGGCTATATGAGAGGCAGTGTGGTAAAAGCACTTCTTGTTTTAAGGAAATTAGAAATTAATGATGTTCCAGGGCTCACAGGCCTTGATGAAAATTCTTAACTTCTCTTAACTCATGAAAATGTTCAGCAAATATTGTAGTAGTAAAATTTATATTTTTCTACTGAAAACAAACAGGAATGTTGGTCAGTTTCTATTGGCCCAATCTAGCACTCTGTAGTTTATTAAATTTCCAAAATATGCAGACTAGTATCACAGGAAACTGCTGCGGCTTGTCACTGCAGACCAGCAATTGCCATCTATAATTGTGGGATTCATTTGATACATAGAGGAGTCCTGGCTTCTGTGGAGGAAACAATGAAATACAAATGTACACACAGTGACAAAGACACCCCAAGGAGTAGGGGCACAGGGTCCAGCCCATCCCTCTTCACAAGGAGACAGCCCACACTCTCTGCACAGCCAAGGAGTGGTGCGCCCCAGATATGGCCTTTCACATTCCACAGCACCACTTTTTTGTTTATGAGTTCATTCAAAGCCAACACTGAGCATCACATAATATTTATAAAATGGAAATTGCCCTTCAGGAGTATACAAAATGCAGTCACAGATCCATAAAATCAAAAGATTACAAATTGTATAGCAATATTTAGTTACTCTGTGTAACTGCGTATATCAATGTGAATATTTACTTTCTTTTCCTATATTTTTCCAGAAACAAGACCAACTAACAGCATTGCTCAGAATCCTTTGAATGGAAATCTCATGTGCTACCTTCAATACACAAACAGGAATGAGCCCATCACAGGGCAAACAAAAGGCAAACAAAAGATAAGTTGTTTAACAAAGTCTTCTCTTAAAATGTGCATGTAAACGCTATAGAAAAAATATTCATCATTTGCTATATCTTTGCAAAACCACTGTAGCTAACTTCGTGAAAATTACATGTAAAATTATAAACCAAATTGAATACAATAAAACAAGGGCTTCAATTGCAATGGTTCATATTACATGAAATACTGACAACACAGCTCAAGATTTACATTTTTCTTTTTCTCAGACTTTAACTAGTGTGATCTCACAAAGGAAGCATAGAGCATACAAATCCTGTAAATTCAGCAATCACTGTTAGTACACGATTAATATTAATGTTCTATTAGTGTACGGTGACATAAATATGGAGTTTCAAGGAGCAGTGTTTATCATTCTGTCACCAAAAGTTTTTGTATTCTGAACTTGTAATACCTCGACTTTATCTCCACAAAAATGAAAATTACATATTGGAATTTCATACCACAAAGTGTTAAACAGTTTGTGCCACAATTTAAATTCCAACCTTAAATTCAATGAGTTGAGGAGAGAAAAAGTTCTAAATCCTTCCATGCAGCCATTAAAAAGGCTCACATTCACCAAATAAAGTTGACAATCACTGATAATTCTGAGGAATGTAATGTTGAGATCAAAACATAGCAGGAAGAAAATTGAAGTTTTTTGCAGTGCCTTGCAGTAACTCATATGGACATAGGTGTTAGGATAGCAATTCTGTGCTCCTTTTAGTATATATGAGTTATCCAGCAAGAAGCCAGAGACACAGACATGAGAAAGATTTCTTTCCACTCACTCACTGATATCACTCTATGCAGTGGCTGAGAGGATGCTGGCAAGCCAGCTATGCTGCAACCTGTGGAGCAGCACAAGAGCAGCAGAGGGAAGGATAGGTCCTAACACAGAGAAAATTTCTTCAGTTCCACAGCAGGAGGAGCTGCTTCTTGTGAAATGGCCCTCACTAGCAGATCCAATACAGTTGACATAGCGTGTGTGTGCTTTTGCATTTTTCACCTGCAGCTCAGGCAGCCCATCCCAAGTTACCATGTGTCACAAAGCGTGTGCTTGGTAACAGCCAAGTTTAAGGCACTTCTGGACCTTCCTTCCTCCTTAATACCCTAACTGGTAAAAATAGCATTCTCCATTAATTAGTTACTCCTTACCCACACAGAATTCCCCCAGATTAATCATTTTAGCCTGGAAGGAATGCACAATCAGTCCATGACAGTTCTTGCTCACTAGAGACTTGGAAACCTTTAGTAGCATACCAGACACAACCTAAAAGGAGACATCTATCTCCCCCTACCTGCAAAGCCCTCTCTACTCCTGCCCCAGGGACGCTCATGGCCATAGTAGCTCCTCCAGGTCTCACATATGTGAAACACTCGGATTTTGCAACCCCACGCAAGTGCCATCTGTCAAATCACTCAGACTGTAAGAGTCAGAACCCCTTAACAACATCTGTTATTTAACTAATAGATACATACAGCCCAAAAGATTTTAAAGACAATTTAGATATGCTTCTCTGTACTGAATAAGAGCTGAACTATCTGCTTGAACTATATCCTAACAATGGGCTGTTGGACCAACAAGACCCACCAGGACATTATGTTTAGGAACTCTGTGCAGAAGCCTCTTCACTCCACTTCTAATTCTCTCAAGGAAAGAAGCAGTTGGCAATGACCTGTAGGATTTTCTTTTCCTTCAGAATCCCCTATAGCCTTTGCAGCTTTGTCTCATCATGCAGAGAATACTAAATACACACAAAAGAAACTGAGCATAATTCTAAAATACACCACCACTTGAAAATTGCCTTGTAGGAAATGGTACTTTACAAGACATGTGAATTATCACAAATGCATTTGAGCTTTGTCATCATACCTGGCTAACACCTCTCTGAAAAAGTTTGGGTTTGGTTTTGTACAGATTAAGACATGTCTACAAAGAAATGATACAGCCTGGGAGGTTTCCTACAGCCTAAGGCCAAGTTAAAAGCTTTTATTTACGCTCCATCTCTCGCACTCCCTTCTTCCATAGATAGGCCCAATTCCTTGCAAGTGATCCACCTTACAATGGCAGAAGAGGGACTCACTGAGACTCCAAGGCACTCACTGAGGTCATGGTGAGCAAAGTGGGAGCTGCTTGCACCACAGCTTTGGTGCTGATTCCCATAGGTGCTGGATGCTGTGTGGAGCCTTATGGAGTTTGCTTCAAGGGGAGGAGACAGGAGAAAGGGGAAGACAGCTCACTGTACGTCAAAGCAAACCAGCAACCTAGCAACCATATATTAAAAGGTGTGTGTGTTTTTGTGGGTGTCCGTGTGCCAGGAATAACTGAAGCAGATATTATTCCGTTTGTAATCCAAAAAATGTGAAAAGGGAAGGGGAGAAACTCCAGCTGCTGGTCTATTTTGGGGTCTGTCAAAATCCTATACAAAATACAGAGTCTTAACACTTTCTATCCCATTTGTCTTAAAAAAATATGAAAGCCTGGACCTAGGTGAGATCTCAGCCTTGGCCTGATGGAGACCTTCAGAGCAGAAGCCAACCTTACTGCACGTACTGCAATTTCTTCCTGCCGGTAATAGGCAAAAACGCAAAAGGTCACTTCCAAGATATCACAATTAGGTTAGAGAAATGTGATCTAGTGCCTTACTTATGAACGTACTCTAGCAGATACTCACACCTCTAAATACTTACACCTAATTTCTGAAACAGAATCGTGAGAGATGAGAATCTAGAGTCGTGTAGAACTAGCCTTAGAAAGACTAACTGGAACGAGAAGTTCACCTCGTTAATTTTGCCGAAGTTTCCCACACAGCGAACGGAGGGCTCACACCGCACAACGAGCACCATCGCCCTTCAGCCACGCGCGGCCCCGGCGGTGCGTACAACTTCTGAACCGCGCCGTCCCAGCGCGCTACCACTTCGGTGTCCCCAGAGCCGTGTCTCCATGTGGGCGAGGGGAGCCGGGGTCACCTCTCGGGTCTCGCCCACCTCCGCCAGCTTCGCTCCCCGTGTCGCAGCCCCATGCGGCCCTGCAGAGCAGGCACGGCGCTGCCGCCCACCCGCTCACCCACCCGCAGCTCCGTGGCACTCCAGCACCGCCGAGAGCTGTCCCGGGCAGAGGCTGAGCTCCGCTCCTCCTCACCGCCACACCACCACCGGGAAAAGAAGGGAAGGGGAGTTACCTTGTTTTTGACCCCGCAGTGGCAGCAGACAGTCCACAGGTACTTGAGGGTCCTCCACAGCAGGATGATAAACAGTCCCCCAAAGAAAGTGACCATGGATGAGGCGAGGAAAGCCCACCACATGCGCTGTCCGCGGCTATCGCAGGGCACCTCCATGGTCACCGGGATGATGAGCGCATCCATCTTGGGCACATTGACGGGGGAGGAGGACGAGTCTGTGTTGAGATTGTTGGCGTTGATATTGTTACTCATTCTAATGCCGCCGCCGCTGCCGCCCGGGTAGGAGCCGCCGCCGCTGCCATTTGCCATAGCTAACAGCGAGCCGGGCGCGCAGGGGCTGCCGAGAGCTCCTCCCGCCGCCAGCGCCCCCCAAAAAGCCCATCACCAGCCATATTGCTGCCGCCGCTCAGCGGGAAAGGGGAAATAACGGGAGGGAGAACAAAAAGCCAAATCAAAACAAACAAACAAACAAAAAATAATCGAGAAAGAAAAGCGACCGCCGCAATCCCCGGTCCCTTCTCGGGAGCCGGCAGGCCGGTGAATTCCGAGCGTCCTCCTTGCGCGGCGTAAATAATAGCAGTAAAAATAATAAAAAATAATAATAATAACGGCAAGGTAGTCCTCTCCTCAGCTTCCCACCCCTTCCTTCTCCCGCATACGCAGCCCCCGCCCGCCCACCCCCGAAAAAATCATCCACCACCACCGCCACACGCCGATGCCGCCGAGCGTTGCTCCGAGATCCCCAGCGCTGCGAGCCCGCTGCCGCCGCGGGGATCGCTCGGCCTCCGCCGCGGATCTTCCCGGAGGTGCTCTCTTATTATTGTTTTTAGTCTTTAACTTGTTATTAGCGATACTCAGTCCCCCCCGCGCACCCTCCTCCTCCTCCTCCTCCTCCTCTTCCAAGTCCAGCCCCTTCCTCTCCTCTTCCCCCCGCGGTGCCGGCAGCAGCCTCCTGTGGCTCCTAATTCATCCTCCGCTGGCCCATCTGCGCGGGCGCTGCCGCCGCCGCCTCCTCGCCCATCCTTCGGGAGCTCGCTCCAGGGCGCAGGCTGCCGCTTCTCACGCTGTTGCTCCCACTCGCGCAGAGGCGCCGCCGGCTCCCGCCCCTCCTCCTCGCGCGCCGCCGGGGGACGCGCTCCGCAGGAGGGTGCGGTGCGGGACGGCCCGGGACGCCGCGTGCGCCGAGGGGGCGCCGGCTCAGACGGCTCTGCGGCTCCCCATGGGGCCGCCGGGTCCCGCGGGCGGCGAGGGAGGCGTGCCGGCGAGTGGCGGGGCGCGGCGCAGCGAGGGACAGAGACTGCTCACAGGTGGCGGCGAGCGGCCGCTCCGACAGGTCCCGCCGGCCCGGGCGGGTCCATCGCCGTCGCCGCACAGTGGTCCCCGCAGCCGTACAGGGGCGGGGGCGGGCGGCCGGTTCGGAGGATGTCATGACGCAGCGGCTAACGCACGGCGCTGCCGCGGCCCCCGCTGCCGCGCTCCCCGCGGAGCCCATTTTGCCCGCCCTGCTCCGCAGCAGCCCGGCACGACATGGCTGGGGGCTGCCACCACCCCTCGGGGCAGGGAAACGGGGCTGAGGGGGGCTGAACGGGGCTGAGGGCCGTGCAGGGTCACGGGCGGCGGCTGAGCTGCAGCAGCAGGTGCCCGCGGGGCGGGAGGGCTCTGGCGAGGCCGGGCGGCGGGGAGCGAGGAACAGGCATCGGGGCTCGCTCTGTTCCGAGAGCGTTCTGGGATTTTTTTTTTTAATTTTATTTTTTTTTTGTGAATGGACGCGGGGAAGTGTGGCGAACGGCCCCGGAACGTTCCTGAAATTCACCCTTAGAAATAGGAACAACGATTGATAGTGACGCGTTGGAGCTGGGAGAAACCGACAAAAAAATCCGGATCGCTGTCTCCTGTTTTTTTTTTTCCCCTTCAGATTTCCACTGTAAAGCAGATGATTATTTATTTATCTGTCTATTTATTTATTTATCGATCTCTTTATTTATTTATTAAATAAAGTCCTCATTGGGCACACGGTCTGCTCACCCAGCTGCTGTACAAAGTGTCACGCAGATCCTCTCATCTTTCTATGGGCAAAATGCAAAAGCCTGAGTGTGGCCTTCCACAGCCCACAGAGTCACAGTGTTGTGCACTGGGCAACCACGGCAAGATGGTGAGCTGGTAACCTGTGCCAGGAGTCATGCCTGTTTCTGCAGCAGCCATGAGTTTGTTTATATTTTTTACTTAAGTGATGGTAATGACATTCTTTGAGTCTTCAGAATTTTTTATGGGTCTCTAAACCTTTCATCTCCAGTTCTTGTTTAATAACAATGCTGTTGGTCTAACTATGACCAACAGCACAGTAACCACAATACTGCACTTTGGTGTGTTCATTTAAAGAAGATCTTCCTTCTGCAGGGGGGTGTTAATAGGGGCCTTTGAGCAGAAAAAGCATGAGCCAGCAATGTGGAGGTACATATGTACAAGTGATGAAGCACTGCATAGCTGTATTCCAGAGGAAGACAGACACTCAGTTGCATGGTACACATCCTGCCAGCTGTAAAAGGGAGCTAACTGGGACTTCGGGGTGCAGAACAGAGGTTGGAAAGAAGTGTCACAGTTGCCACTCACAGCCTCACTCACAGGGTGATGCTGTGATGCCAAGTCCCGTGGTCTTTATCAGCCCTCCCTGCAAGTAGAAAGCCACCAGTTACAGTGTCGTGTTGACAGGTTACACATCTGGGGACCTGAACCCCATCCTGGTAGCCATTTGCTCTGGGTTGGAGTTCAGGGAGTGCTCGTCCCTTTGCAGTCATGCATCCCGAAGTCCATTCATCCACCAGCAAACCATGGAAAGAGGGCAGGACATCAGGATGCAGCCTCTCAATGCTTGATCTTCAGAAGGGCTGCAGGTGCTCACAGATGTCCTTATAGCTAGCAGAAATGCTGAACCACAGTACTGTACACACAGATACAGAGGATGGTCCCAAGGAAATATTCAGGTTCAAGTAAGCCAAGTCCACTGAAATATGTAGACTATGCTCTCAAATCATTTGCTTTGAACATGTTTATGCAACATTTAAGGCTCAGATGGGGATAGGAATTTTACTGTGAGCACCTGTACAAAAAAACTGACTGAAGTTCAGCTCCTCAAACATTCATAATCTAATCAGCCAATACATGCATCGGAACTTGTAGTTCATAAATGTCACACTATATACCAGGGAGTGATCTGTGCTAAGTGAACTCCTGTTATTTATGTAAACAGGTCTCAATATGCTCCAAATATTTGTGATGAAACTCACACACAAAGATAAACTGGTTGATGCCTAGTGAGGCATCGTCTCAGAGAATTTGCTTATTATGAGTTGCCTTTTAAAGGCAAAGCATATATAAAAAAAGGAAACTTTGTATTTTGTTCATGGATTTCAAGGTAGAAATACAAATGACACTTGAGTAAGTATCAGCCAAATTAAGTGCCACAGGAGACTGCTCACTATGGATAAGTAAAGGACGGCTTTCTGGTGTCCTAACACCTGCATTTCACATTGCCTGCAGAGCAAACCAGGTTTTCCATCTATGTTTCCTGGAGCAATCTATTCTCAGTAAACACAAAATTTACACTGATTAGTCTTCTATTTACTATTTCAACACAGTAGCTCCAAATTTACTTATTTGACTGAATAATATTTACAGAACGTAATGAGCACCGTGTTTAGCTGTGTTTTTTCTACTGCTGCCATACACCATTGTCTGGGACACAATCATGTCAGCTTGACTTAAAGCTGGAGAGTTTGGTTGCTGAGAGTATTTTAGTTGCTGAGAGTATTTTAGCAGCAAGAAAATTACTTCTCCTTATGTAAAATAGTTCCCTCTTGTGGATATTCTGTGCACAGTATCACACAGAAAGTATTTAAAATATTCATCCAAACAGGATCTTTGCAATTCGAAAAAAGGAAAACCTCAATTCAGAGAGGATCTTGACACACAGGACAAACTTCTTGTTAGCAGTTCCACATACAGCTGAAGAAGAATGAACTATTGTGTTTAATCAGATATATTTGACCTGCAGAATTGCTTGTTATCAATAACAATTGAATTAATTACAATAAACAAAACAAAGCTAAAGTTGTATAAGTACACCTGTTTGAGTCAAGTATGAATCAGAGAAGTTTGGTTGGTTGGTTGCGAGAAGCCTTCTTTGCATAACAATAAAGAAAATCATAATTAAAAAAGAAGGAAATAAGGAAGTGTAAAGGAAGGATATAATAACAGCAGAACAGTAAGGATTAACAAGAGTCCCTGAACTAATTAATGAAGGCAGAGAAATTATTTGGAATGACAAATTTTTCATTAAAACTGAAGAACCCAAGCAAGCAAGAGCCACAGCTTCACTGGTGACACAAAGGTATTCATTTGGCACGATGGTTAAAAAGCACAAGTGAGTGCAGTAGCCATGTAAGATATGCGTGTTCCCTAAATGATGACTATGTTATACAGAGAACATTCAATTTTGTTAAGAAATGAGCTGTGGGAGACCAAAGACCTAGTCCCCAGTTTTGCCAATAGGCATCTGGTCTAATTCAATCTGGGGAAAGGATGGAAAGCTACAGCATGGCATTAGCATACTATTATCCTGAAGGAAAATGCTAGATAAATAAATAAAATAAATAAAAAGACAGAGTCCTCTGATAGAATACAATATACTGTGAACATCTTCACCACAGCTTATGTTTATATTTAAAATCTCCCCATCTGATTAAAGGTACAACATAAATGTTAAAAAAGCAGCTTAAAGTATTTCCACATTCCAAAAATTAGGTATTTATTCATTTTCTGTAACACCAGTCTTTGGGCTGCTACCTGAACAGTCCTTTTGTAGGATGCACTGTTGTTGCCACCGTTGATAATGCCACTAGGCTAAATAATGAGCATTTGTGGCCAACACCCTCATTCTTTACATTTTTGTTACCACAGCAGAATGAGCTTTTATATAAGTTCAGTAACTGTGTCAGAGGAAGAATTTATTCACAGAAGTACAGGGAAATAATAATAAAAATTGTTTACTAGTTCATGGGCATGACTTGTGTTACTGAGCTCAGTGGGGTATTTGTTCTTGACCTCATAATGCAGACACATTATCAGCTGGAACTAGGCTTTACGTACAGTCACAGATACCTTGCATAATTAAGTCTGAGCCTTGCTTTAAGAGTATTCCTTACTGTTGCTATCTTGTCCTGGGAGAAGGGTAAAAAAAATAAGACACTTCTAGTGATTAGACAGGTACAGAATAAACAGCATGAGTTAATTCTGAGAGATCTGTGATTTATGCAAAATGTTTGCTCTCTGTGACGCTGAGCTGCTGTTGTTAAACAGCGCTAAGTGTGACTCTGCTGCCTTAGCCTTAAAGAATCTGAAGTGGAAATTTTTTCTGGAGGTGATAATAACGGGCACAGAAAACTAGCGTGACCATATAGCTATATATTTTTATATGACAAATGATTATCATTTGTTCTTTCTATAGAGTTTAGACAAATTATTTCAGCGTGTATTAATCAACAACCTCATCTAGCTTATTTTGCATATCCCCAATCCCTGTTAAAAGACTAAAGTATATATTTAGCATGATAATATATTGCACTCTCTAACACCTTCTTATCAAAGCACTTTGCAAATACGAATACATTCAACTTCATCACATCTCTCTGTAACAGTATACGTGAACACTATTCTTGGCAGCAAGATTATATAACGATTTCCTTGAATTAGTTAAAACTTTGGTATTGAAATCTATTTGGGCACTTAAGCCTGGCAGAATCCTCCAGCTGGCAGGACAAAGATATACCTCAGCAAAACGTTTTAATGGGTTGCCCAATCATTCAAAGCAATCATCTCCAGAATACTGGAACTCTCGTGCTCAGTCCAGCTAGATAATATATTAAATAAATTGCCTTATTCGTATTAATCCACACAGTATGAAGAGAAATGTAAAGAGGTTAGTGTTTGCAGACATAGAGTATTTGCCCTTGGCTTTTTCTTTTCTTTTTGAGTTGGTCCTTATACTTTTTTCATTAGCTGGGTCCTTCAGTGAGCCATAAGCATACCTCCTTGTCCACAGCTTTCCCTTACCAAAAGACCTGAGCCATGCAGCATTTGGTAGAAGCGACATTTGTTGCCAATAGGACCATTTCATACTGGAAAATAAGTGTGCTTTATGCATTAGTTGAGTGATAAGACATCTGAAAAAAGGTGACAACAGAACTGATTGCTTCAGGAAAAGTATTAATTTAGCTATATTATACTTCCTAAGCTCTGGAAGTGCTTTTATCAGTCTGCACACATGAAGGGGCTCTTGACTTCTTAAAACCAGAGCGTATTTATTATCACTGGTACCAATCTTTCCTTCCAGTCAGGGATTTTGCCCCGGGGGAACAGAAATCAAAGTTGTAAGGAGGTATTCTACTTGAAAGTCAAATTGACTGTACAGCTCTGCTTAGACTTTTCAAAGTATCTGCATCTAAAAAAACACCACCACCACCAACAGCAACAACAAGCAGAGATGAAGAAGACAGAAAATACGGAAGAAGGACTGTGATTCACCAGTTTTTCACTCCCACAGCTAGGTGACATAGGTTGTTTTTTCAACCCAAGTAGTATATGCTTTATAGAAAGCTATGTCTCTTTGACATATGAAAGTATTCAAACATCACTATGAAGATTTCCTTTTCAAAATGAATAATTTGATTGGGTGAGCAAGCACTTCATACTGAGAAATAGGAATCTAATGTGTTGCTGTGTATACTCTAAGATACCTTAGGAGGAGGAGAACGATCTGGTCTGTTACAACAGAAAAATGCTACCTTGAAGACCAAAGAGGAGCAAGCATTGTTAAACCCAAGGAGGCTAATTATGTAACAAAGGAGATACAGGAATAGCACAGTTAAATAATGCATCAAAACAATACACAGAACAAATCAAATAACATGCATAAAAGACCTCATTCCATTGGTTAGCCTTTTTCTGAGTGGGCCTTGACATCCATCTAATTAATGAAAAGATAGAGGAAGCAAACCCTTCATTCTGCCCTCAACATAAGGATAGAATATCAGAGCAATGAGTAACATGCAGTCAGCCACCACATAAGCAGGGTAAAAATGCTCTGACCTTGCTTTCTGCCATTCAGGTTGTGTTATATTAAATCAGGATGGCCACATCACCCTGCAGTGTAATGTCAGGACTTCATTCTGTGCTCCTCTGCAGCTTTGTTCTTTGTACCAGTGTTGGCATCCTTTGGTGCTTCCAGTTAGGCACAGAAAATTCTTATGAGGAATATACAGCGAACATTATTGTAATACAATAAATACCTAAGTCCTCTCTATGTGCTACCATCATGGAAACACCAAGTGGTGAGAGTGTGTCTCCCATATCTTAGCACAGCTTCTGACAGCGGTGTTCCCTCTGCGACTTTCACTACCAGCTACAAGTAAAGCATTCCTGAGCTACTCAGTATTGCTATAGTGATCACAAAGCCAATTTTTTTTAATGTAATTAATTTGGAAGGATACATGGTTATTATATCATCTTCTAATATTTGCCATTCATTATGCATGATACCTTGTTCACTGAAAGTGCATAGGCCAGATAGCTTTATGTAATTGCTTCTAGGAACCATTTGACTTTCACTCCAGATCTTTCTAACGTGTTTCTAGAAGAGAAGGTTGGAAACAGGCATTTCCCTTAGACTTGCAATTTGTTTAGAGATGCCTGTTTGCACTAGGCAGTCCTCTGTCATATCCAGCAGCCAACTGTGCCATGTGGCATTGCAGAGAGATGCTGCCGGCAGGATCAGTTCCTGCTATGGAAAAACTGCCCTGAAAACCGCTGCCAGCCTTCATTTCTGTAGAGTTCAAAAGTCTGTGGCATACAATTTGAAATTATTTAGGCAGCAGAATGGTAGCGACAAGACTGTACTGCTGTTCTGCTACAATTAGACTAGTGGAAAATTTCACCAGAAACACTTCAGTTCTTTTCATAAAGATCCAAACGAAGACAGATTTGAAGATATGTACGTACTGAAAATATCCACCACAAAAAACAGTGCTGAGTGCTTAGTAATTGAATGTCCACCAGGTATAAATCTGCTTAACTCTGACAAATCAAACATCAGGCATACTAAAACCATAAAGGAGAGGACATATGCTTACAAGCAGCCACTTCATTTATTTGCAGCTTATTGTCACACTTATGCTTTGTCCTCCCCAGGATATAGTCACATTAAGAATGTCAGTGATAATTTTTGAGAATAGCCTTAACATTATTTCAGGAAGAGCTGTATTTGCTAAGATCTGCTTTGCTTACTTATCTCTCATACCTTTATGGAAGAGAATGGTAGATATACAACTGAAAATAAATTAGAACAGAAATAAATCATGATTACTTGTGTTATCACATATCAGCAAATGCAATGAATTTTGAAATGATGACTTTCAACATAATCAGAAGACATTCTGTCATCCCACTACATGAGCACGTATTCACCAAACAGTCTCTCCAAATGGAAGAAGAGATAAGATCCAGTCGATGCTCAATCCTGCAAAATGCTGAGCATTCCTGCTTTGATCTAGCAAAGCATTTAAACAGGTGTCTAATTTTATGCACAAGTAATCTCATAGAATTCTGTAACCAAGTCACATGTTTAAAATTAAGCATCTGTTTTAGGTCCAGGGTGACAAGGCTCAGCACCTTGTATGATTAAGTGACTAGTAAGCTGAAGAGGTTGTGTAGGAGTCATGTCCTTAATTGCTTGCTGACTTCATCAACACTTAGATGCAACTGAGGCTGTATTTTATGGTGTGCAATATGAAGGTGACCTTTAGTTCCAAAAGGAATATGACTTTAGGATTCCCTTTCCTTTTTGGAACGATATGTTCTTCCATTAAAAAAAAAAAAAAAGAAATAATAATACCCAACTTAGTCACAATTTTGGAAGGATCAGAGATTAACTGACACTGTAGTTGTATTCTTGAGAAAAGATGAACATCTTGAATAATAGTCTAAGCACATAATACTCAGTTTTCTCACTGACAGATCCAAATACATCCTATCACGAGTCAGTGGTGCTGCTAAGAATCAGATATACACCAGCAGTCACAGACACATGCCAAATGACAGAACTCCACTAGTGCAGCAGTCTTATATGCAGTACTGAGCCTGCAGCTAACTATAAAACAAAATACCCTCAGCTTGAACTCTAACTAACTGAAGTCAAGTCTGTAATGATAGCTGCCTTAAAAAGACAACAGATCTTACCATTTTATCTTTTTGCTTCTCTTGTGCTAAATTCAGTGGATTACTGGGATATTTAGTGGCAGCCATGAGAGTGAAACTCTAGTTAAGACCTCCAGCTGCACCCTCTAGGCAACATGATAATGATGAAATGGAGCTTTGTGGACTGAATATTCTCATACGCCACGTCTATTCACATACATGGCTTTAATTTAATTTGATCTGTGGGCAGATGTTCATTTCTGTTTCCTAACAAACTAATTTTATTTCTCCCTGTGTTTCACCAAGTATGAACTTGGATAAATTATTTGGGAAGAGACATGGATTGTTTGTGTCTTATTCACACAGTTTTGCCTTTTAATCCAAGTCTGTAGCTGTATCAATGAAAGAGATTATAATAATTTACGAGTGTTTGTCTAGTAATAGACATAGGCTAATTTGAAATCAGTGTAGTGATATGTTTGGGGAAAAGCATAATAAAGCATTCTTTTTTTCATGAATGTTCACAGGTAGATATTCTGCAGATAATTTTTTTATTATTAACATGCAGCTTTAGGCAGTGGAATATTAATTGTATTTAAATGTGAGACATTAATCACAAACTTTCCACCTAATCACCATCTCAGTCATGTCTCATTCTAAGCTTCTGACAATAAACTTTTGTGTTTTATGTATATTGCTTTATCTCACACAACAGGTTTTCCCAGTGCCTCTCACTAGACGGAAGTTTGCCATTATACATGTGATAATAAATTATTATTTATCTAACGTCAGTATTTGAGGAACAACCATACAGAGTCTACTGACAACTTACTTCTAATTTTTACATAAGGATTTTCTATGGTTTTTATAGTACACGAACGTGTCCTTCTTTTCATAAAGTATGGTTATCATTAAATGTGTATTATAAACTATTAATAGTTTCAAGACTTACTGAACTTAGCATCAGGACTCTGAATTTCCATTGTGGTATTTCAAGTGTTTCCTTCCTGTATCAAGGAATGGATAACTCAGAAGTTTTTAAGATCTATAAACTGCTGATGTCTTATAAGCATCTGTGTCCCTTGCAAAGATGCATAAGTTATGTATTGCAAGCAATTGTAAATAAAACAATTTTAAGAGTTGGAGACATTTGCTACCACAGAAAGATTGTGTAATACAGATTATTTTTTCAATAGTCTGAGTGAAGCCTGGGAGGACCTCTATTCATGGGGTATTCATTCCTATCTAAAGCAAGGAAGAATTGTTGGATGCATATATTCATTCCCAAAGACCGAATGGGCTGGTTACTAATTGTTTCCCTAGAAGGAAACTCAACTTCCTTATCTAAAAAAAAAGTCATAAAACACTTTATCTTTTGTTTGCGGAAAGTTTCAGGTATTTAGTGACAGGTAATCATGAGCAAATTATTTACTGACTGCAACAAAGCAGTAGAACAATGAAAGTCTTTCAAGGGCAGGTTAAAATTAACATAAATAAATACAATTTTTATAGACACTATTTAGACTAAACACTTGGCTCATTGTACATCAGATTAGTGCCCTTTCAGTGACAAGCACTGTCAACTAATTAGGATGTGTTTAAATCCTGATTGATGTATAAAAACAACACACTTCTGTGTGCACTGTGAGAATCACAGAGGCAGATTTAACCAGTTGTTATCAGTATCTATAAACTGAAAAACCTAGCCTAAATTATGTTACAAAGGACAGAATTTTGCCGTAAGAAATAAAGAGATAATGCCCACTGAGTGCTTTCACTCCTTTTTTTGAGCTTTTTTTTTTCAAAGAAGTCATTCAGATTTCAGAATCAGGAGCTTACAGACTTCGCTAAATCACCATAGTTACTGTAATTTTTGGAGTACAAATTCACATCACTATTACAAAACTGAATATATGGCATTTTGTGTATTTAAAATGTATTTGAAATTAAAGTTAGGGAATTAGGCCCTGAAAAGATGTTATGCATATGATTACACACCTTTTTATTATCAGCTTTTAGCTGCTGTCTACATTTTAGAGCAGAAGCTCATCTTGAAACTCAATTTTTGAGGTATTTTGTTCTAGTGCGTGGCAGCACTGTGATACAGCACCTTTAGCCATTATTCTGCAACAACAGGAAATACACAAGAATATAAAAGTGTGTAAGAATAACAGAAACTAATTATTGTCCAGTTTGAGAGATAATATCTTGGTATTTCAGGCCTCCTTATAATTACAGTGAGGCAAACAACTGTCTCTTCTAAAAAAAGCAGTTGTGGCCAGTGAGGACTTAACCACTGTTTATCTATTGCATAAATTTCTTCCTGCCTCTCACCTAAAATTGGACAAGTACACTTATCTTTGCATAAGCACAACCAAATGGACTAGGCCCACTTAATTCTCTGTGGTCTCTCCCACACAGTTTTAAATACAAAACTTTGCTGACAAAAAGTCAGTCTAGACTGTAAACAACATTTGGTCAGAAGAACTTCATGGAAAAGCCTTGCTTCTCTGACTGCAGAAAAAACATGGCTGTAAGGAAGTACATAGTCAGAAATCATTTGTGCTTCTCTGATGCACTGATGCCAAAATGCTTGCATTTTTATTGACCCTGAGAGTATTAGGAGTGCATCTCATAAAGAGTCTGAGATGTGTCTGTCTGTGGTGACAGCAGCATCATGACAGTGTAGGCCAATAAACAGTCAGAAAATGTAGAACTCTGTTTTAACTCCCACAGGCATCCTTTTAATTTCACATAGACCAGAACGAAGAACCTGATATAAAACTGAGTTGTATAGACTTAGCCTCTTTCTCCTGCTTCAAACCTCAGCACAAACTCAACTCAGTGTTCTGGGATAGATGAATGATATTCTTTCATATATTTCATTTGTACCTCTCTCTATATGTATACAAATATGTCTACATGGAACACTAAAGGTATTGCAAGCACTTCTCATGACCTTTCTTCCACACTACCTCCGAACACATTCTTGTCCAGGGTAGCAGTATGTTATAGAAAGCAGGGAGATTTATAATAAAAGTGGTGAGTGTAAAGATTCAAAACTCTTTGAATCTTGATTTTGAACATCTGAACTCTGCTGATCTTAAGACTTAGAAGTGATTTACAGTGGTGGCTGGCTTTCTAACACCTTCCATGTTATCTGGTTCCCACCTGCAGCAGTACAGAAACACCTTTTTCTTATCATCTCACTCTAAATGTAGTAAAAAAGCCCCAGTTCTGTATCTTTTCAACCTTCATAGATAAAGGTGAGTTCCTTATGGATGCAAGATACTGAGGATAGCATTTGTTGCATAGTGAGTATAAGCTGTTTGTTATGAATCTGTGCTTCTCTGTGCTTGTATAAAGTGACTGTATTTTGGACTTTGCCTACCTGAGTGGGAATACACAAGGGAACACCCAGAGGCTGCATAATGGAACCAGAGGGTGAAGAGAGATTCGAGTCTGAGATAATTTTTTTAAGTGGTTGTAAAGTAAAGGCATGGTACAGTTTCAGTTAGGTCCTTCTTTTTTTTTCTTCTTCCCAGTTAATGGTTTGAATATTCATACTGGCATCATATTAAACCTGATGCACTGGATGTCAACACACACACTTCCTACTGGGTTTTCCTCATGATGCCCTGTGTCTCTCCTGCCATGTGTACATGTTCTGCCATGTGTGCATGTTCTTGAAAACAAGACAGAGGCGTTTAAGCCTCATTTAAACCAGGCAATGTAACTATTACTAGAAAGTACTACAGATGGTTGACTAATTGAACTATGGAAAGCATTATCACACCATTTCTCAATTTAGAGCTCATTATTCGAGTTCAATCTCATTTCATTACTGTTACAATTCCACATAAAGTTAAAGTGGGTTTCAAATTTATGCACCTGCACAAAATTATTTTGTATTCTTTTGTGGACTGGTATGCCATCTACAGCCAGTCCTGCCACACCACTGAGAGTGATTTTTTTTCCATTTATTTATTTTCAGAGTATTTGGAATTATAGGTTATTTGCTAGAGCAGAAGCCCTAAAGCCAGAACATGTGTGCAACCTTGGCTCTGTGACTTTGAGCAAGTCACATGCACTCCCTGGGTCTCATGTTTACTACTTGCAAAGAGCATTGTGGGGGTTAATATTTCTGTAACACTTTTAGAGCTTCACATGGAAAGCACTGCAGAAGCTCAAAGCACTACTTATTAATAATATCTATATTTATATCTTTCCAGTTTATGTCTCAGGTATCTAGCACGGGGATTTTTATTTCTACAACGCTGAAGGCCTTCTCCAATAAAAGAGTATGGCAGCTACTTATTTAAAGTTATTTTGCACCAGATTAACTGAATGCCTTAGAGAATGATACTAGGTCACCTTCTTAAAATGGCCTGAATACCAGCAGAAGATTAAGAAATGGTGGGAGTGACTATATTTTGTTACACTGAAAGCATTGCAAGCAAAGAGTATATGAGCAAAGTGACATTCAGTGACAGATTGAATTGCATTATGATAAACTAAAAATGGCAGAGAGACTCAGTCCTTTGGAATAGTAAGTCTTGAAGATTTTCCATTTTGATAATCAGTTGATTGACAGAGGAGTTACAATAAGAAAATGGCTGTGATTTTCAGTTACAAAATGAAACACACAAAAGCCACCTTGTGATCTGATGTAGTTTCAACCTTACAGTAGAGTAATGATCTGTGATTCTATGAATCCCCAATCACTCTTTAAAAAATTACCTAATCCTTGACTTTCCCAGCAGTGGCACAACAACAGCTGTAACCAAATACTCATAATACCAGATCATATGTGATGTAGGAACACGAGCTACCTTTCATTTGGCTGGGATACTTACAGCGCAATCCTATAATTAACTATTGCTGTGACTTGATTTAAGATCATATGTGTTAAAATACAGTTGGAATTTTGACATTTTAAAGACCTTAATACCCTTCACTAATTTGTCCCATCTACCCCCCTGAAGTATCTTAACGCAGAACTTGAGTGCGTGAATTATTTTAATAGCATTGACATAAACATGCATCAGAGAGAGTGGTGCTGTGTTAGTATAGATGAAACAAGGAGAAGAATAGAAAACACCCAAAAGTAGGCAGAACTGCTATTGGCAGACTGTAGAAAAATAGAAGTAGGAAAACAAATGTAAAACAATATAGTCCAAAGAAAGATGACCTTTTAAAAAGGAAAAAACAAAACCAAACAAACACAAAAACACCTTGACTGAATTTTAACTAGCGTGTTTGTAAAGCAGGTTATTTTTCTATGTTTTTTGGCTATTTTCCTGTTTAAACAAAAACATTCACAAACTATAATCTCAAGTGTTTAGCTAATCAAGGTTAAGCAAGCACCAGTTTGTCAATAATGTGTCATTTTATTTGAGCAATATATCTAACTGATTTAGCACAAGTAATGTTAGTGGACAGTTAAGCATGAGAATTTGCACTCAATGTAATAAACCTCTAGTATAGCTGTGCACATATTTTATCTGTTGTTTTTAAAATGAAATACATGAATTCAATTGAATCTTCACTTTTGCCCTTAGAGCAAAATTAAAACGAATGCTAAAAATCAATTTTTAAAAGTCAATATAAAAGATACATAAAAGATAAATTTCTTGTGCTGTTTTCTTTGAGAAAAATAAGGCACTCAATTTGCTAGTGGACTTCAAAAAGTTCTATTGCTATAGTGGTCCTTAACTGACAGTGTTACAGCAGTAATGGTATTAATGCAATTTTATAGCATCACATATTTATGTGGAAAGGGACCTGGGGGTCCCTTTTTATTATTATCCCTTTTTTATTATGAGGAAAGGGACCTGGGGGTGTTGGTTGATGCTCGGCTGAACATGAGCCGACAGTGTGCCCAGGTGGCCAAGAGGGCCAATGGCATCCTGGCCTGCATTAGAAATAGTGTGGCCAGCAGGAGCAGGGAGGTGATCATCCCCCTGTACTCAGCACTGGTGAGGCCGCACCTCGAGTACTGTGTTCAGTTTTGGGCCCCTCACTACAAGAAAGACATTGAGGCCCTGGAATGTGTCCAGAGAAGGGCAACGAAACTGGTGAGGGGTCTGGAGCACAAATCCTATGAGGAGCGGCTGAGGGAGCTGGGATTATTCAGTCTGGAGGAGGCTCAGGGGAGACCTCATTGCACTTTACAACTTCCTGAAGGGAGGTTGTGGTGTAAAAGGGTCTGGCCTTTTCTCCCAGGCAAATAGTAGGACCCGAGGAAATGGCCAGAAGTTATACCAGAGGAGGACATTAGGAGAAACTTTTTCTCTCAAAGGGTGGTCAGGCACTGGAATGGCTGCGCAGCGAGGTGGTGGAGTCGCCGTCCCTGGCAGTGTTCAAGAGGCGCCTGGATGAGGAGCTACGAGATGTGGTTTAGTAATAGGAATGGGAGGGTGGTTGGACTAGACGATCTTGCAGGTCGTTTCCAACCTTGTGATTCTGTGATTCTATACTGAGTGCTACTGAATGAGATGCAACACTAATACTAAAAATAGTAGAAAGATTTCCTAAAATATAAAAAGTAGATAAGGTTTTTGGGAGGTTTCACAGCTCGACTTTAATTTCAGAATTTTGTTACACATTATATTTCTTGCATTTGCAATAAGGAAAGACTTTATGTTCTTTATGGCCACTGTCTAACTTCCAGAGTTCCCATTGGAAACAGCATTCTGTCCACAGAACAAGTAGAAACGCACCTATACTGTTCAGACTATTTGTAATTCTAGTATTACACAATGAATTTTCAGCATTATTTTTCACACCAAAAGGCAGCTGTTTTGTGGTTTCTTTGGTTTGCTTTGCCTTTTTCTTTAAGATGGCTTTTCTGAAAGAAAGCTGTAGGGTGAGTATAAAGTTACTAACTGGCTAATATCAGTACAGAAAAGGAAATACTTTTTTTTCCAGGCCTAGTAACATCCAGTTCAGAAGGATATGTATTATTTGGTATGCCACAGGCTTGTCAGACTGCCACTGGCAGCTCAAAACCAGGTCACAGTGTTGTACAAGGATCCTACTGCTGGGTAGTATTCTCTAACAGAGAGCATACATGGACAAAGGTACAAATTGCATAGCAGCAACAGCTGGGTGAAAGAAGATTTAACTGCTTATTGGAAACAGATGGTGGGCTATTAGAAATAGTCTAAAGCTGCCCTGGAGGAACAGGAACAGGCTTGAGAGAGACTGCAGCAGACAAGAATTGAAAACATTAGTGCGAAGACTTCGTAGGATGAACATGTTGAGGCATTCATCCTAATGTCTTCCCACCTCTATTATAAATTTTAAGGGCCATGAGCAGAGGAGAAAGATACAAATTATAGAAGCAGATGGAGAGTCAGTGAGGCATAGAAGTGCAGGTGCTATATGAACAGATGGAATGAGAGGAAAAATGGAAAGAAAGAATGCTAAGTCTGGGAGTCAGTGGATTCTGCCCATCTCCGAATACATGAAATTGTGCAGGTGTCTAATGGCTTGGTCTTGGAGGGGGATTCAGAAATGGAATACATCACTTTCCTACTCTGATAGCTCAGTCCTTCCCATTAGGAGCACTAATTTCTTCACTTCCTATGTACATAAAAACAAGCTAGCTTGTCCTTGAGTACATCTGACTGCCAGAAGTTTTCAAACAGTTATATGTGACCAGGCATAACTAATGGGGAGCCTTTATCTCCTTAATATCAAGGGATTGCCTATAGGGATTGCCAACTATAGATGACATTGGTTTACAGATCAATGTAGTCAAACACAATGGCAATGTTGGAACACTCTTCCTTTTAATTCCTCTTTCATTTTCCAAGGCTGATAATATCACTTCTAAAAGATTGTGCCAGTAAAGGCATTCAGTCTGGTTAAGCACCTGATAAACTTAGACTGCATTCACCAAATGCCAACTCCAACATCACCTTTCCATTACAGAACAAGGAACAATCCCCTATCTGATGTTAATTACAACAATTTTCCTTTCGTAGTAAAAGCACAAAAGATAGCTATTACTCAAAAAATTGTGTGGGATCAGGTTTTGTTTTGTTTTTTTTTTTTTTGGTTTTTTTTTTGTTTGTTTGTTTTAAATGAATTATAAAATGTGAGTACTTTTTTTTTTTCTCCACCTCTGCTGATTCAGCACAGTAAAATATCATTATGAATAGCACCACTCTGCAGCAACACTGCCTCTGTGCAAGCTGCAAGATTTGACCTTATGGCAGTGCTGCCAGCAGCAGCCTGTGGATGTGAACGGAGCCGGGTGGCAATCTTGTGACTGGAAAATTCAAAAGTGATAGTCACTGTGCTGACCAGCAGCAGCTGGACACAGGGATGAGGCCATTAACATCTAAAGACTATTTCTGTGTGTAATTCAGCTCTGATTAAAATGCATACACGCCTGACATCTTGAGGGTTCCATTCTGAAACATCATGTTTGGAGAAATTTCCATTTGGAAGTTATACATGGTATTTCCTTCCTTTTATCCTTATACATTCTTTCATCACTTTTTGGAAAATAATGACTTAGCATTCCAGTCATTACTTGCTGATTACAAAATCATTTGTGATCATTACACTGATCACAAAACTCTCAGATTCTCTGTTTTTGCGCAAAGTCTCCAATTCTTTTCTGCAATACCATGTTTATTTGAAAAATTAGGATTGCTAGCAAATATTATCTTTTTCTCATTGAATCCAGAAGTTAGAAGGCAAATAATCCTTTAGGTTAAGTAGCCTGCCCTCTTTCAAGAACAAGATTTCTCCCTTTCCCATGTTTTACAGTACAAGCTTTCCAGGACATCAATACTTTGACTTGACTGGAAGAACTCTCTGCTTTGCAAATCATTTTCAAAGATTACTTCCATTGCTCAAACAGAGAAATTGGAGTCTAGGATCATACTTTTAACATCCACATCCTGCCCACAGCAACACTTTCATGCAAACCCCAGATACTACTGTAAACACTAATATTAAGCACTGTCAATGCTCAATCCTTTTCTGACATGTGGTCAGAATAAAGGTGAATGCACACAAATGCAGCAGAACAGCCTCAGAGATGCCATCACACTCATTTTCTTCATGGTTTCTGCACTACTCCGTATAACTTATTGTTTAGCCTCAAGAAACAAAGAATGAAATTCTTTATTTATCTCAGTTATATTAATGTGATTGTTTCAGTGTGGTTATCTTTAGTTATCTACTAAATTTTAGTTTAGTTACCTTCACTTATCTCAATTTTGTTATCACTCAGTGTTTCACCATAATATCAGAATGATATCACAAAGATCCGCTAGTTAGCTGAGGAGCGAGGTTGAATGCTTATGAGATTTTGAAGGCAATTTGCTATAGACTATTGCTGTAGTAGATTTATGCAAGTCATGTAGTCCTGTATCACTACTACAAAGAGATGTCTCATAAATTATTAGCTTTGGGAACACTGCAGGATAAGGCATACATTAAGCAGATTAAAAACAAATAGGAAATGGCGAAAGACAAAAGCAGCCATTAAAGGAAGGATCACAAGATCTGTTGGACAGAGTAAACACTCATAATGTGGAATCACTCTTGCACAAAATTATTTCAGCTTGCTGCAGTGCTATTTAGTGCATCAAGGGGACAAAAAAGCTGTCACTGAGTGCCTTGAGAAGTGTTGAAAAATTCAGCGCAACCAACCACCATTAGCACAGGGTACTCCTGTCCAGAATAAGCTTGTCTAACAAAATATCTGAAAGATATTTGTATACAGAGATAGTTAAATAATAGGTCATGATTGTCTGCACAATCATTATTTTCACAACTGCAAAACCCTTTTAGACTGGCTAATATATCTAAAGAAATATGTTATTTACCTTATCCAATACAAGAAGGAGCTGAAATCTTGGTGAAGCAAAAAAAAAAAAAAAAAAAAAAAAACAACTGAATTTCAGTATTAATATAACTATCAGAAAAGTTTTCTGTAGGGGGAAGAAAAGAGACTTTATTAACTAACTTGGTTTTAAAAAGTCTTTTGGTCTGGTTCTTATATGATCAAAGAAACAAAGAGAATAAATAAAAGTGAGTTACAAAGTATTTTTTTTTTTTTGCATTCATGCACAAATAGACACAAGAAAATGTATTAAATCTACAGTTACTTACATGACAGATGCACCCAAGGTCTTGCTGACATTGGCAGCCTTACAGGGGCAATCTGTATATAAGGACAGCATGTTCTTGAGCAATTTCTCCTAATGAGGTAGGCATACCAAAAAGTTCCTTTAATATTTCTGGCATGAAGTCTAGTCTAAGTCAGTATTTTTTGCTTATGAACTGAGTACCACAGAATCATTGGAGGACAATACTGAATAATAATTAATTTGTTAGCAGGTAAATGGCAGGCCCTGAAATAGATCCTTGTAATATTCCTATCAATATCGTAGAATATAATATAGTATAATATATAATACAATTTAGCATATATATATATATATATACTTCATTATATAATATAGTATAATGTATAATAATATAATATAGTTCCATTCACAGAATGGAACACCTCTCCTGTGAGGACAGGCTGAGAAAGCTGGAGCTGTTCAGCCTAGAGAAGTGAAGGCTGTGAGGTAACCTAATAGCAGCCTTTCAGTATCTTTAGCATGAAAATGCAAAGAGGAAATCATGTACATTGTGAAAAGTAGTCTAAAAGCTCTTGTAATTTAAGAATCACATGAAACATTGAAAAAATGTAACTACAGCTTCTAGGAAGGGATGGTCAGTAAGAAGAGTTATTTAAATATTTGCATATTTAGTCAAATTAAATGATGTTTTTTATTTTAGTAGGTAATAAATAAAATGTATTGTATGATACCTGGAAACCAGAAAACATTAAAAATGTTTCATTTATTTAAGAACTAGTTGGACAAATCAAAGTTGATATGTCATCAGGAATATTGAAATCCTCTATCAATAGATGTATGGCAAATAGTCACCATCCTGATCCTATGACAGCAGTATGAATGTAAATCCTGTTGAACAACATCATTTGAAAAAAAAAAAAAAAAAAAGGATTTCTAATAGCTCCAATCCTGATTAATGTGATAGAATGAAATAGGCTTATGAAAGCCTCTAACTACAAAAAAATCAAGGTAAGATAGCACAATTTATTTCCTTATAAAAGATCTAGAATATTTTCTGGGTCATGGTTTATCTGTCCTTCCTTGCATCAGATTCTTATCTCTGTTTTTTGTGAATAGAACAATTACCAAGGAAATGTCACCCACTTCCCTTGCCCTCCCTCCCAAAACTCCTACTAACTGTATTCTGTTTTTATATGGCTGAAATTTTCCGTACTAAACACTGCACTCTCCTAACTACAGTTTTAAGAACAAATATTTCACACTTCTCACGAAGTGAACTCATGAGGTGTGAGTTGATGTAACAGAAGCTAATGTTTCATACTTAACTATAGTAAATTCCTTTAAAACATTTTTTTTTCTAAATGTTTTATTTAATGCTTCCCTTATTGACTTCTCTCTGCATTCCTAAAGCACAATGGTATAGATGAGGATTATTTCTTGATTGAAAAGATTCACTAATTATATATTAGATTATATTTAGATGTATTATCTGTATGTGTTACTATGTGACTTGGCTGTCCTAACCAATATCAATAACATTGAACAAGTTGCTGTTATATTTTGTAACTGCCATCTACTCAAAAAGCTCTGTTTTGCTTCTCCTTTTCTTTTTACAATTTATTTACTGAGTGTATACCTTGCAATTAATACTTGATGGGCTTAAAGAAACAGAGAAAAGCGATACAAATTTGTAAACTTTTCTGTGATGTTTGCCATTGTGGTATCTGAGTCTTCCATGGGTACTTAACGTACAGGCTCTAATTTGTCTACACTGTTTGTAGTTATTCTTATACTGACAATAATTCCAAAATACACCTGATATGGCAACATTATTTTCATTATAAATAAAAGTGCAATAAAAGTGGCACCTGAAAAGGTAGTTCTGCTTCATCTAGCCTCCTAAATAATTGATTGAAGAAGAATAACCATCTGCACAGTGCAGACCAAGAATTCGGTCAAAGAAATGATGTTGCAAGCCAACAGCAACCTGTAAGGCAAAATTAAACACAGAAACAAAACAAATGAGCCACACTGTAGCTCCTGTTCAATTCTCTTCAAACAGAGTCTGGAAATTGGAGACCAGCTGCAGCAAGAAATGGCTAGCAGGGGTATGTTCACATAAAAACTTTCTGGAATTGAATGCTATGCAACATCTACTATAGTAATGTACTGGATCTGGAGATCTTAGGTCAGTCAATTCATTTTCAAACATCCTGTTTAGATCTCAACAAAGTACAAAAAAGTTTTGAATAAATAGTTTAAAAAAAAAAAAAACCTTTAAAAAATTACTAATTTTGGTGGGTTTCTCACAAATAACAGCAAGCATACTCTTCAAAGAATGATTGTCTTTCAGTAGCATAGAAGAAAGCCTGCCATTTATTTTCATAAGGTGCAACATAACCATCTCAGATGTATTAAGGTCATTTTTTTCACCATTCATGTATTGGTTGACCATACTTTCATGATATTATGTGTAGTAAATTGTCATAATTTTATGCATAGGTTTTAGCAGCTATTTCCTTTTTAATACCCATTTTATTCAGCTCAAAACTTCAGTTTGTTATAATTTCTTTGAAAACAATACTTCTGTATGTGTTTCTTTCCAACTAATAATAAGCATTGAGTTAGTTCAATACTTCATTTTATACCAGTTAGTAACTAAAGAATTCCTTTCTTAATTTAAGTTGTTTGAAAACTTTTAGTACCTATTAGAAAACAGCCCAATATTTGATTGAATAAAGTTGTCATTTAATAACAAAAACAGACACATTTCTGAATAAACAGAGGAGCCCATGGACGATCCATATTAATATTACTTAAGTTTAATAACTTAAACTGCCTTATTTGTGCACTTTATTGCATTAAGAGAGGCATTACCACAAGCTTGGGGCAGTCAAACAGGTAACAAGATCAACAAGGTATTTCAATCTAAGTGACACACATAGGCTTCACCAAGACAGAGGCATGCCAGAGTTATAAAAGATAGAGCATAGATGTCATTTTTATTTTGTGCTTTGGGCTCATTTGCTCTAATTAGCTGTCAAGCCAATTAGCTTGAACAGACATGCCAAAATTCTCCCTGTAAAACCAGCTGAAATGAGAGAGTCATGGGATGGGGAACTCCATGGTCTCCGCTGATGTCCATTACCACCACATCTTCAGCACAATTCCTGTCCTCACAAACAGATGAGGAAAGGACTCAGCATGCAGTAATGACAACTTGAATATCTTGTGATATAGAGGGAGCCCTTCCTGAGCCAGACTTGGTGATCTACAAGTTACTATATCTTGCTTTTTATTTGACTAACTATTATTTATTGCTACACATCCCAGTAGCTAAAGGGTAGGTACAGAATTTTTCTTGTGTTTATTCATGAGCAGAGAACAGGGTTTACGTTTCCCTTAAATTCTCAAAACAAGGATTAAGTGTGACTTGACTGCTGTTGGCCCAGCTTGTTCTTTTACAGAGATGTGTGAAATTCATCTAGTCTGATCGCAACAAAACTATTTTAGTCTCCTTTTCCAACTGGTATTAATGCTAACTTGTGCAGAATGAACCTTTTGCAGTAACAGCTGCAGTAGTGCTGAGGGGCAAGAGGAGAACTCCTGAATTTTACAAGACTTTTCAGCTTTCCCTAGATTTAGAATTGTTCTAATGTGATCACATTTTTTCCATTTTTAAATCTGCTCCTTTATTGGGGTCTGTTTTGGATTTTTGTATTGTACTTTTTCATATACTTATATGTTAATCATTTATTCCAATTATATTCCACTTTCTGAAGAACTAAGATTCTAAACTTAAAATTACTAATCCTTTTCTATTACGTTAAGTCTAACATCTTGATGCACAAGACTGCTATGATTGGTTATTTAACGTCAGATGCTCTAACAGTTTTTTTGGACACCGTCATTATTGAAGCAGCTAATCAAATATTTTGAAGGGATTTGATCTTTACTTTGTTAGATGGGTCTTTTTTGTTCCCCAAAACTTAGAAAATGTAGTTGGAGGCTAAGTCTTGAAGCCCTCGTTTAATATATCAGGTAAAATCAGAACTGCAACATAGATAGCCCTGAGGATGAAAAACAACCACCTAAAGATGACTCAAGGGAAAGTTGCTATGACAATGGTTTCTGAATAGAATTAAAAAGAAAAACTCCACTTGCTTGTCAGTAGGAAAGTATGACACGAGAGGTTGAGGTCATTCTGAAATTAGATCTGCTCCGACAAAGTTTTCAATTAGTCCCCCTTCACTAGAGCTTTCAACCAGCTTCTAACAGAGCTTTTGTGAACCCAAACCTCACTGTGACCTCCCAACATCTGTACAAAAGTATGAGAAATATTATACATAGCTGAAAAAATGGAAAAAGAGAGACCTAGGTAATCTATGCAGATGGACAGAATAAATTGCATGCTAAGCCTTTAGGAATGCCAATGAACATTTTCATTATTAAATATTGTTTGACCATTTTTATATGTGCTGCACTGCTGTATCTTACTACATGTAAGAGGTACACACACTGTTCTCCACTCATTACTGAGAGAAGGCAACTTTGCATGCTAGGGCTCTTCTAACATCTCAGCAGCGTGACATGCCTGGTATGCACCACTCAGAACATGTGAGCTGTTAATTGCCACAGCACACGATTTCCCTTGGAGGAGAATTCCCATGGTGAGATTTGTCTGCAGGGCCTATTCTATGCTATTTAAGAGGCAGCTGTTACAGCAGATGACAAAATCTGAAAACAAATTGAGACGAGTAGTTTTGATATGTGGAACTGCTGTTTCAAAAATACCAAGAGGTTTACATTACAGCATGGCTGTGGAGGTGGAATCGCTGTGAACCTTCAAGATCGGCATTTGGCACACAGTCTGTACTAATTCAAGGAAATGCAGCTGGAATGACACTGCTATCGGAACGGGCAACATATCCAGCATATATGTTTTCAATGAAGATGAGTTTTGTCTCTAAAAATATGAACTACAGATTTAACCTTAAAGTTTACAATAACTCTTCCTTGAATTACTTCCTATGATCTCCACTTCAGGAGGCCAAATCTGAGATTTAATTGGAGATGTCTCATCTACTAAATCAACACATTGCCTCTGAAATTATATAAAGGATTCTCATGCTAAATGCCTAAGATAAAAAGCAGCCCCAGTGATTGATTTTTTCTAGATTTTGTTATTCCTGCTATCATTGATTTGTGCATTATCTCTTGAGAAAAGTGAAGCCAACACATCCTACTATAAAGAATATCCAGTTCATGCACTGGGCCCTCAACACATATTTCCTACCGGCAAGAACTTCTGTCTGCTTCAGCCACAGAGAATTAAATTTTGGAATAATAAGCACAAAGATGGTCATGTATCTTACTAAATTGTGTTACAACAATAACAAATACTCTGAAATGACAATGTGTTTTACCAGGAAAATGAGAGCATGAAGATACAGAAAAAGCATGAATTTTTGTAGTTAAGAGTTAATATACACTACCACATGATAACTGTTTATAACTATTAAGCTATGAAATTGAATTTTTAAACTAAGTGCTAACCTTCTGCTAATTACATATAGCATATAATGATAAATATAAATTATTCTAAAATGTTACATTATGTTGCACCAAATGAGAGGCTGACCGATGTCTGCAGCATGTAGAGGGCAAGAACAAATGCTGACTGCTCACTACCAGCCTACACAGAAAAAAGATGCTTTCACTTATTTTAAAGATATTTCAGATCTTGATCCATTTATTTAATTATCACACCAACTAGTATCATGGCCCAGTTCTGATTGCTCAATAGGAATAGAAAACTCATTCTGTATTCTTCCTCTTGCATTCAAATTTCATTAGCATAAGACCTCAGATCTCTTTTAGAGTTGTGCTTCTCTGCTTATTCAACCTGTGTAGTTTCACAGTCGAGACAAAAATAAAGTGTTTCATGAATGATACCTATACGTATATATCCGTATGATATATATATGTGTAATGATATATATGTGTAATGTTCATAACATAAATTAAATGCATCCAGGTTTAGGGTCACATCTCTGCCAACCTCTGTGTAAGGCAGCAGGTGATATCGGTGCTGTTAACATGAACCATGGTGACAGACCTTTGCACAACAGACAACTGGAGATCCACTGCATCACACAGCTGGCCCCATCAGAAAATCCCCAGGTGGGACCTGCAGCCTCCTCACATGCATGCAACACTTTTTCTTCCTTCAGCTGCTGCACTTAGGACAAGCTTGGCTCAAGCATTTCCGAATGAAATCACACAAACTGCAGGATGTGGATAAAGCAGCCCCATTTGCGCCCTGGCTGGCCAGTATTGCCCCAGGCTGTCTTGGGCTGGCTGCTTTATCTCTGCTAGCATTCTCTAGCTCTTGCTGCCCACTTCCTCCATTCTGCATGCCTCCAACCAAAGAGGAGGCAATATTTCTTTGCCAGACAAGGCAATTACAGCTTTTTAGCTGCATAGCTTTCTCCCAGATATCGACTGCATTGCCTTCAAAACAGGATAGTGTCAGAAAATTTATGTCTCAAGCTTAGGCTCAATCTTCCATTCACACTGAAAGCTATAACAGCCAGAAAGCATGTCTAGAGTTCATGACAAAGAGATCAACTCAGAGCACTCACTCAAAATATGCTCCTGAGTAATTTAATTGACATCCTATATCACAAAATTAGAGCATTTATCTTAATCACTGACTAGAAAGAATAGCTCCCTGCTGTTATTATAAAACATTTCCCTATTTCTTGAAGAGAATCTGTGAATTAATCCTCCCTTACCTCCATCTCTACTGAAATCAGTATTAGAAACAGGGTCTGAAGCAGACAAATGGGATTTGGTGGGTTAATTTGCTCAAATAATTCTAATGAAAATATGTTCTCAGTTAGTAATGGAAGGTACTTGTAACTAGAAGACAGAAAATATAATGAGATAGCAGGCAGAAAAATGTCATGTTTTAAAGACTAACGTTCTTCAAAAGACATTTGACAGTTTGATGCTCTAAAAATCTCAGCAATGCGGTGAAGCTTGACCTGTGTAGTTCCCACAGCTTAACATACCACAGTATAAAACAGAGCAGCATTTTAGCTGAATCATAGTTAAATCCATCCTACTGCAAACTTTCTAACCAGGGACAAGTTCCAGTTGTTATAAAGGCAAAACAAACACAGAGGCTGACAGCCACTTTCCAGTAACAGATGGAGACCCCAAATTTACAATCATGAAGTGATTTCACGTATAGTAAGTTGTCAAATTTCTCTCAGTAGCATTAATATTGTTCAAACACACAGGTTATTTTTAAAAGAACTTGGGAGTGTTTATTTGTATAAATGATTTGATTTATTCCTTTCTTATTATTTTAACTTTTGCTGCAGTACAAGGAAAAATTTCTGAAATATAAATTCCAAGTGAATTTCTTCCATAAGTGACTTGTAACAAATGTGAATGTGCTGTTTTATATATGTAGTAACTGAGCTTTTGTTTGGCTCCTACAAAAATGCAGCGCTGGTAGTCCTGGAGGGACATGCCCTACAGAAGGGGCAGCCCTTGAAAACTGTTTCTCTCAAGGCCCTGTTTTAAGATAGTCAAGGATTCATTTTTTAAAATTTCATGAGAAAATATAGTTCAAACCCAATATCATCTGAAAGAGTACCTGAGGCTCTTAGCTTCTGAGTCAGCGGTGCCACCAGCTCTTCAGAAATAGGGGTTAGAGGAGTGTTGAAGCTGTGACTTAGAGTGAGTTTTGACATCTCATCACCAAATCCCTGCAAGCTTGTCACATAAGCTGGTGTCCTGATCTACCTTCTATGAGAGGAAAGCCTGCTCACCCACAAGGCTGCCTTCTCTTCCCGTTACAGATGTCTGAAGGCCTGCAGCAGGAGCTGAAGTCCACATGCCTGGCCTGCTCAGACATTTGACGTGATCATGAAAAGGTGATGGCAGAGTAACAGCCTGCATTGACCTGCAGTTGCAAGGCCAGCATCTTGCCCAATCCTGCACTTAGATGACTTTCACATGGAGGAGAACTCGGTGCTTGAGCCCTGTCTGCTCTGCCAGAAGAGAAGGCTTTAATCCTGTTACTGCATGGAACCAGCTGCTCTCTGGCAAGAACCAATATGATGTTATCTGCAATTAGCAGTCGCCTCCCCTGAGCCTGAATGCACTCCCTAAGGCAAAACAAGAACTTTCTCTCTCAGGGTGTCTTCTGTCATAAAGTTTTGAGCTGAAAAACCCCAACTAGGCTGTTATGTGCATTCTGCTGCCATTGGGAGGGACCATGCACAGCCTGTTTGAGCACTTTGTACATTGCATTTTCAAACTCGAGAGCATCTGCTCCTCAAGTAATGGATCTAATTGAAAAAAAAGTTTCTCTTTTAATATTTACAAGGGCATATGAGTGCATTCCTCCTCTACAAAATAGAAGTTAATGGTTCTCTCTTTTCAGATGTATATTTGATTACTCATTTTATATGTTTGTAAAGGGCTATGCACATAGTCTGAGATGTAATATTTGATTTCTAGGCCTCTGTCATAAACAGCACTTAGAGTCATTAGATATTTTCATTCAATAACGAAGGCTAAAAAGGGATAACCTTAATGGATGCCCTGTCATATCTCATCCATCTTGAAAAATTTACATCTCATAGTAAACACAAAACCTCTAAACATGGCATGGTGCCTCACTGCCCTGAGCTTTCCTTTCAGCTGTGTAAACTGAAGTCATTCAGATTCTACAGATGCTACTCATAGCACCTTAAAAAGTGAAATCTCAGCCCTAGAACACCTGCCAAGAGAAGAGAACAAAATACTATGAGGAAAGATTGTAAAGGGATTCGGAAGTCTCAAATCCCTGAGAGAGCTATTATTAGATGACAGATTTAGATTTCATTTCTGCTAGAAAAAAATTCAGACATGGGGGACGCTTAGTCATTAGTAGCAAAGCAGGAAATGAATGTAGTGACTTTTACCACATACTCTATTTGAGATATGACAGATATTTTAACCAAAAACTGTTCTTGAATTAGAAGTACAAATCAATGTAGTCAAGAGAGGCTACTGGAAAGTATGCCAATTTATGTCTCAGGGGAAAAGTAAAAATTGTAACCTGTCCTAAAAATAATCATGAAGAAGCTAGATTGGCCAGCAGGCCTCACAGGACTAAATGGGTTGAACTCTGAGAGGAGACAGACCATGGTATGACTTGAGAATGTCTGGAGTATTTATTTTCTTTGGGAACATTCCAGTGAAAATTACAGAAAGTAAGACATTAATCTCAGCTTTTCTTTCTGATTCTTTTTACCTCTTCTATTTATGTAATCTTTTTCTCCAATAGAAAATAAGCATGCGGAAAAAGGAATAAAGCAGCTTTAAAAAACAAATAGCTAAAAATGTTTAAGTTTATAGCAGCTAAAAACAATTTCATAAAAAAAACTGTCAGTTTCTGAGAAAAATTGTGTACCCTCTGCCGCTCTACTTATATGAAATCCAGCAATCATTTTTAGCAGTTACAGCAACCATTCATGAGACAAATATAATGGGCTTCCTTTTTCAATAGCAAGACACTGGAAGGGGGCTAATAGAAGGGACAAACTAACAGGAGGAGGGTGAGGACAGGGGAGTAACTCCATGGGTGGCAGGAATAGCAAAGCTTTATCCTGCAACCAGATCACTAGCAGGCTACTCCTCTATATTTTCGGTTGTTCTATAGAAATGATTTTATTTCATATAGAAATTATTTTTTTTTCTTTCAGTCAAATGATGATGGAATCAGTCAACTACTTTAAAATATATTTCAGTAAAACAGTAATTGTCAGAAGCAGATATAGACAGTATAGAAAGTCCTCTTTTGGAGATCAGACTAGAATAAAACCAGGCGAACTTTGTACGACAGTACACTTTCTACAAACCAGAAAGCTGTGAGCCACCACTCACTGCTTGGATGTGGTGCTTTGAAATGAAAATGCATGAGGGAAAGTTTGACAGCTAATTAAACTTTTTCCAAAATACACATGAAGAATTTTATGAAAGAGGTCATATTTTTCTGACACTCCATCTTCCTGACAGCAGCTTTAATTTGAACGTGACCAATTCAGTAGCCAGAATGTGCTCCAGGATGCACATGTAAGTCTGCCGGGGGCACTGGTTAGAGGCTGAGTTCTCTTTTTGGCATTGCTTGTCTTGCAGCAGGATCTTCAGCAGATGTCACTTTTCATGTTTTTCTTTGCTTGGTTTTGTAATTTGTCACCTGATCTTCCTTGTCCACAAAGCCTGTAAAGTACCATAATGTTAATTTTAACTTTAGGTGTACCTCAGGCATTGTGTTTTGCTGCTGTCTTTCATACTTCCTTTTAAGCAGGCAGGGTTTTTAACAGAGAATTGTATTTCTCTGAACTTTAGAGTTCACCTTATCATCTTTCCACGCTTTAGTGAAAGAATTAACCTAAAAGCCTAAAGACTGTACAAATACGTATTTTGTTTGAAAATAAGAGCAATTAATAATGCATAATGCATAATGCATAATGCAAGCAGTGGTCACACTCTAGATGTACTTAGCAATAGTTGGGAATAAGAGTAATCAGCATGGGTTTTGTAAATACTTGTAAGGAATTTCTGTCAATCCTGTAAAACATTCTTATTATATTTTCTACTCTCTGCACTCTAGTTCTTTTCTTTTCTTTTTTTCCACAAGCATAATGATAAAACAGAAACTTGTTCAGAGGCAGAGATTTGTTCTTTAGCCCCTTTGTCTAAATCACACTTCATATTGCAGAGAAGGAAAGTTTTTTTGTTTATTTTTGGGTTAGGCCAGAGCAGGTTTCTCTGGCTTTCTACTTGGAAGGTGCATCTTGAGGAAATGACAGGATTCTCTTGTTCTTTTCTTCATGTTTTCATTGGCAAGGTATTCCTTCTTATAATACTTCTTTGGTGATAAGAAATCCTCTTCTGGTATGCAATACATTTAATAAAAGAACAGCTGAAGAGCAAAGTACCCTGTCACCTATGACTTCTTAAAACAGAGGAGGTCTGAAAACAGAGGTTTTAAAAGGAGCTAGTTTGAGTAAAACAGCCAGACCCCAGGAGTGTAAGCTGGAACGAGACCCTTGCCTACAATACTTTCTACTACATATCACCAGTGGTTTAAAAAACAAAAACAACAACAAAAATAGAAGAAGAAAAGGAATAGACAGCTTCATTTGCTAAATGCGTGAATAATTTGACTGTGAAACAGGGCAGAAGAACAACAAAGGCATTAATATGTTAGAAGAGCTGCCTGATGCTGTTTTTTTAACCTTATGCAATGAAAATCCGTGTAATTCATATGGGGCTGTTGTATAATTAGACCTCCGCACTGCCAGAAGTCTTTGATCTGTCAAAATTGGACAAACTTTCAATGAGCTTTCTTCCCAGTCATACCAATATGTTTAATACATACTGCAAATACATAAGTGACTCTGAAATTAATGCTTCCTATTTAATTATGTTGCTCCAAATTGTCAGAGGCAGATGTTGGTGGTACAGCAGTAAAGGTTGACCCTTCCCATCAGTATTCCGTTATACCTTTTTCCTGTGCAACAGACAGAGATCTATATAGAAAAAACTGCAAATATATATGTGCTAAGGTTAAAAGCTTGTCCAAAATAGATGTAAGAAGACAACAACCTAAACAACTTCCACCCGGTGGTTGTTAGCCTAGCTCTTGAAAAGTTCTGAAGACCTGCTGACTGTTTCAAAACAGTCAGCAGTTTAATCTGATCAAGTGAAGAAGTTAGTGTTCCCTCTAAGGCACCAAGCAGGCATGAACTTTGTCTTTGAGAGCTCTCAGGTGCTCCAGAAAGCTTACCTTTTCACAATGCAACCAGTTTAGTTGGAGATCATTCAAAGAGTCACAGAATTAAATAGAATTACCCACTTAGGTAATTAATTAATTACTCTGCACTTGGAACTACTGAGGCAGCACCTTAAGTAGTAAGTTCAGTTTTGGGCCCCTCACTATAAGAAAGATATCAAGGCTCTGGAGCATATCCAGAGAACACCAATGATATTATGAAGGGTCAGGAGCACAAGTCTTATTGAGAGCAGCTAAGGGAACTGGGATTGTTTCCTATGAGAAAAGGAGGCTCAAGGGACACCTTATCACTCTACAGCTACCTAAAAGGAGGTTGTGTGAGGTGGGAATCAGCCTCTTCTCCCAAGTAACTAGTGATAGGGCAAGTTGCCCTAACTAGGGATTGGCAAGTTACACCAGAGGAGGCTCAGGTTGGATATTAGGAAAAATTTCTTCTGTGAAAGAGTGGTGAGGCACTAGAATGGACTGCCCAGAGAGGTGGTGGAGTCTCTGTGCCTGGAGATGTTCAAGAAAAGAGTAGGAGTGAGACTTAGGGACACAGTTTTGTGGACATGGTGGTATTGGGTTGACAGTTGGACTGGATGATCTTAGAGGTATTTTCCAACCTAAATTCTATGGTTTTATGAAAAATAATAGTAAAGCTGTTTTGGTACTTCCCAAACATTCCACATGAGCTAG
Source organism: Centrocercus urophasianus (assembly GCF_019232065.1). NCBI lineage: Eukaryota > Metazoa > Chordata > Aves > Galliformes > Phasianidae > Centrocercus > Centrocercus urophasianus. The sequence continues at coordinate 22,129,388 of NW_024884722.1, forward strand.
AAAGCAACTCCAAGACAAGATTAATGAAGAAAATTGTATTTGATTTTTAGGTTGATTTTCTTTCTAACTTCCTTAGCTTGGAGAATTGTTCTTTGCCAAAGGACACTTCCTGTTCAACTGCAGCTCTAGATGGAGAATAAAAATCATTCAAAGTAAAATAAAACTTTATTTTTTTACAAAAAATAGCTTTTTAGCAAAAGCTGTGTGAAGAATTTCCCTACCAATGGATCCTATTATTGTGATAACAAAGGAAGCCACATTGCAACTCTTCACACTGTGCTATCTACCAGAATTCTGCAATAGACAATGCTCTTGAGTCTCCACAAGAGTTGATGAGAAGGCGTTCAGATGTCCCAAAACTGTTCACTGTCCCAAAACCTTCAGTTTGCCCTACAGTCCAAAAACAAAATCTAGCCCTCAATGAAGTCCTTGGAATTCACAGACTGCTCACCTGTATGGGCAGTTCCTCAAAAACAAAACAAAACAAAACAAAACAAAACAAAACAAAACAAAAAACAACACCTTTTTCTCTTTTTCTGGGTATTTTTTGTATTCTATTGATGTATTCAAGAATTCAGCACATAAAAGCACAAAACAAATTGCTCACTGGGAAAATGGGGTGATAAATTCAAATAGAATTCAGGTACAGATTTATGTGAACATAAGAAAGCTTGTAAAATATTAATTGAGCAAGAAGGACGCCACAGAAAATTACCAAAGTACTACAAAAATTGAAAATTAAAGAAGATAGGTTCTGAAGCCAGCTGAAGAACTAGCAACACGGCTCATATCATGCTAATCTCTCTGGTTTCCATTTCGCATTCTTTTTGTTCATATATATGTAAACATACAGACAGACAGACAGACATGCACATTGGTTAATCAGCTGAGATTTTCCAGATTTAGTTGAATACTTTTTATTTTAGCATTCTGATCTCTTGTAGTGTGAAAGCATTCTCTGTTGAAATATCTGGAAAGAAAATTTCCAAAAAAGGTAGTATTACATCAGAGTGATGTATGTGTCAACAAAACTTCATAATCCTTGGTGTACATTGTGCGGTATATTAAAGTCAATCAATAAATAAAGAGACATCAGAAGAGGTTTCTTCTGGTTCTTATAGAACTCTTTCCTTACTCGAGTTTGAAGAAAATGAGAACTAGGAACATCGCTGAAGAAGGAGATTTCAGCTGATCAGCTGGAGATCCGTATTGCCCTAGGAGCTGCTTTGTTTCTTCCTCTTGACACTAGTATTCAAATGGCTGCATGTGTCAAGCCTTGCTTGAAAACCTAGCAACTTTTCAGAGATGATCTACTTGATCAACCAGATGATCTGCCTCTCCGGAAGCTCTGATGCAAAAGAGCATAAGAAGCAATATTATGGTTAAACAATTATATCTTGTTAAAAATGTGGTTATTTTGTAACTAGCCAAATTAACAGTAACCGGAACAACATTCCATACTGAGCTGTGAGGGAGACAAAGTTCACTCTAAGGAGTGCAAAGGGCTTCTTTTGGCCATTTGTTCTCTGGTTAGCTCTGCAGAGATAGGCACAAGTGGTGCATATAACAACAGGCATTCACTTATTCATATTTGGTTGCTTTTTGACATGTATAATAGTCAACCTGCAGAACTCAGCCTCAGATTAAAGGCAGTTTAGCATAGCACTGCATTTTTTTGCCTTGTTGAGTTGAACTCAGCATCAATTGAAGTCTCAATGATTGACTTAAGTAACAGATAGGAAGGAATAGAAAATAGAGATTGATACAGAACAGCAGTTCTACCAATCCTGCAAAGGATACACAGCTCATTTAGAAACAGGAGGCTCACACAGAAGCTCATTACCATCAAAAGAAGCTGTTCCCATGCCCACTGCTCATTAGATATGCATTCTCACCATTTCTGCTGTCAGTACCTGCACTCTGGCTCTTCAGTGAGCCAGGCAAGGATGTTCAACCAGCAAAAGACCTCTCTTCCATTTCCTATTCCCACAAAGAGCATCTTTGGTATCATATCAATATTTCAGTCTTATTTTTTATTTTGGAAATTTCCCATTGAAATCAAAAGAAATTTTTATTCCTTCTTAAATGAATGAAGCTGAAAAACCAGACATTTGGAAGTACCTCATTAGCTTGGTAAGAAAAATCTTTATGCTTTGAAAGAAAAGAATCATCAAATATTGCTTCCATGTCTTTGTCCAAATCTAGATGACAAACTAAAAAGGCCTATAATATGTAATAGAATATATTCAACAACAGTAAATAGAGATACTTTGCACTTCTAGAGCCTACCATCATCTACAAATTGTTACGCATTCATACATCTCTGTGGTTTATCCCTTTCCTTTTTATTAGAATGCACTGTTTCTTTGTTTTGTTTTTCATTAAAGATTATACATTTTAACACTTGAGAGCAGTAGGGAATTATTTACTTCTTTCTTCTGGAAAACAGCTGCTTTGGGAGTTAGTTACTTTGCCTGAAGTTGCAAGATTCAGCCTAATTCACTCTGAATATTTTGTTGGGCATATAAGCTGTGACGTGGCAGAACTGCAGATTTGCTGAGCTATAGAGTCATCAAAGTAAATAAAGATTTGTACCATTCCACTGGTCTACTACTTTAGCCCCTTTACTTTGTAGCTTTTAACTCATAAGGGTAGTGTACACAGTAAGTTACTGGATAAAGACTCACAGGAGAACACCCATGACAGTGAACTTGTCTACTACATCTGTGTTGCTACTGATATTTGATTTATCTTGTGTAGGGATAGTTTCTTCTGCATTAGACACAGTCACAGCAGTACTGGTAATATTCTCAAGGACATATGGAACACAGAAACATAGGTCAGCAAGGCAGCATGTGCCTGACCAAGTCAAGACCTCCAGTTGCAGGGAATTTATGCAGTATTTTTCTGTCTAGTTCAAAAGAGTTACATCTACTGCACACATGTCACAGGCCACAGAACACTGCCATAAATGTACCACAGAAAAGACAGCCTCAGTCATAATAGCCTCAGGAAGAGAACAAGAGAGTCAAGGGAATCAACATTTAGAACTTCATAAATGAAACTTCCAGATGACTTCAGTTAGCAATAGTGCAGAAAGAAGATGAAGACCTACAGTGAATCTGGGCTGGGCTCTCCCCAGCTCCACTGAAGGGTATTATTTGAAATAAAGAATAAGTTCTTACCTGCAGGTGAAGGTAGATGTCACCACAAACAAAATTTGAGTTTCATGTTTAGCTTCCTTTGTTTTCCATCTATACCTCTTTTCCAAGACAATCTGGACAGAAGAAAACGTTAGAGAGTCTCAGAACCCCTTTTATTTCAGTTCTGAGTGCAGATATATTTATCGCAGATACTCTTTCTAAAAAATAGTAATAAAAACAAGAGAAGCGTCTAAACTTCTTACTAAAGGAAGTTTATGCTCATGTATGTCATCCTGTGTTATCACAGCTCAGGCATTGCGCTGAGTCTTAGTGAAGCTCATGTGAGATCAGTTATAAATGGGAACTGTGTAGACCAAGTGACATAGTGTATCTGAGAAGAATCTGAGAGAATTCTGAAAATAAGATTCTTGGAGGAAAATGTGAATACGTTGGTGGAACTCTACAGAAAGCAACATATTCTTCTACAAAGAGTATGTCATTGCCAAGAACCATTTTTACCTTTCTTAAATGATCTCTTCATATAAATGTACTTCATATACATGCATAAATAAATGTACTTCATATACATACTTCTTCATATAAATGTATAAATGTACATATAAATGTAAAAGCTGTACTGTAAAGAGTTTTCACAAAAGAAACATGTTTCTCTGTTTATGGTGCTCATTTTGCTCTAGGGGATGTAGAATCTTTAATCTCCTTTTATGTTTTGCAGCTTTTCAAATGTCTCTATCTTCCAAATTCTGAAGGCTGAAACATGTTTAGAACAAGAACAGCTAAAACTGTAAAGACACATGCCTTTTCAAAAAGTCATGTCTAATGAGAGTTTTTTAAAATGAGTTACTCTGTGTTCTGTATTTTCTGGAGAACTGGTGGGAGGAAGGAATTACATACATTTGTGGTTGCTCGCTTCAGTTCCTCATTCTGCTTCTGAAATCTGCTTCTTCTATACCTTGTTGAACCAGTTGTTGTGAAAAAGCAGAGAACTGTAGCCCTTTGTGCTTTTATCAGTTGTGTCTTAACCCAAGCACAGAACAGTTTATCATGGAAACTACTCATCCAAGTAGTTCCCACGAATATAAAAGTTCTGTCCATTTTTCACTTCACGTTTTCTTAGGTCTCCTCGCCTTGCCTTTATTGAAAACAGAGGATTAGCTGAAATTTTTCAACTGAAGCAATTCTGTGCAGGAAACATTAGCAATTCAGTTAAATAACTTCATTTATTTGTTATTTTAGATGCTGATTTTACACAGATTGTTTTACTTTTACATGAAAGTAGAATACTCTGTCTTATTCATTTGAATGTCTCTGTTTCTTCCCTAGGATTCCTCAATGAAACGTGTCTATGCAGTGGCCAAGACTATAATAGGAAGAGACCATGGTGTACAGCCACAGATAAATTTTCTCCAGTGTAGACTCTACAAAAAGAGCAGCCATCCATTCCAAGAGAGAAATACAGCAGTATTCATTTGAAATATATGGGTTATTTTCTGTGGCTTTTATCAATACTCACTCTACACTTTCACACTGTGAAATGACTCACTTTGAATGTCAAGTGCGATGTTATGTGGTAAAATTATTTGGTATGGATGCTGTGATATATAGCCTAATTCATGTTTAAGAAACAAATGAAAGCTTTTAAGCAAAATAAAGATCAATGACTAATAATAGTTAATGAATTAAAGCACATGACTAATTGATGTACCTGTTAAAATTATAGTAACAGCTTATATCCAGTGCTTGCAAATTTGCAATATTGAACCAGGGTCAGTACTGTTGCCCTTAGAGATATTACATTATACAATGCTGAGAAAGCAGAATATAAAATTGTGAAAAAATTGAGAAATTGATACAAAACCAACCATAATCTTGTTAATTTCTGTAGTTTCTTAAATTGCTAGCATATTTCTGCCATAAATGAAGTCTTTTGCTGACAAAGATATGCATAATTGATGTCAGAGCAACACAGAGAATGTGCATTCCTATTACCTAAAATATTTGAGCAAAATGCTTCCTGCTTTTAATAAGTTTAACTCAATAAACATCATCAAAAATGTACTGGATTTCTTTCATGTATACTATCCAAATGACAATGATGAGCAACATAAACTGCAAATACAGATTACAAAATAAGCTCGCTGTGCCTATTAAACTGAAAGCTTATGGAAGTATGCTAGTGAATTCACTATTTAATTGTGCGTCCACTTCAGCTTACATAGAGTATCTGAGAAAGCTTATGTCTACAGGAGTTTTTTCCAGAAGAGAACATTTATTACAGTTGTCTTGGCAACATGAGCACCATGGAAATATAAATCAGAGCTTAAGAAGATTTTGTTTTTAAACTCTGAAATAAAACAATAAAATTAAGAGCAGAACTTTATGATCTGGTCTCTGCTAAGTGCATGAAATGGCTAAATCCATTATACATTACAGTATTTCACCTTGCTTGGTGTTGCTGAAAGTACAGGTGGAGTTCAGCCTTAAACAGGAGAAAACATGTGACAGCCACAAGCAAGCTACGTGTAGCCTATATTAATTCACAGAAAATGACATTAAAGTTAGACGAATATGACCCTTGCAAAACTCTAAAATACTCTATCCCACTGTTGGAAAAACCAACCCTATAATCCTCACCTGACTGAGCCCAGCAGAAAGCTGAATGCTTACAAGTCTGTCACATGGCTTAGAGCAGTTACTACTGTTGTTATTGTCTTAATATTAACATTTACTGAGAATCACGGACTTCGTATTAGGAGTCAAAGTCAAATAGCCTTTCTTCTCCTGTTAGGCTAAAAGGCTTGCCTACTGTCAACTGCAAAGGGAGAGTCCAGACAATGTGCAACTTTAAGGAAAGTACTTAGCGTTTGTGAGCTGTCCCTGTTCCCGTCACTAGTTTTGGTACAATACACTGGAAATATCTTCTGAAAGCCAAGCAGCTGGCCAAAACGTTTCAGACTAGTCAGCACGTAACCCTAATTTCAGCTGGAGGCAGAGGAGAAAGTACTGAACTAACCAAAAGACAAATTCATCTCCAAGGATGACATAAAATGTGGATTTCAGCCTGGATTCAGATTTCAGGTGAGTTTTGTCTTCACTTTACCAGGACCATGGGATGTCTTCCTGGACAGCAGCCACAATACTAGTCTAGAAAGACCAAAGATGTTTCTTTCTAAAGTCAGAAATAGCTAATAAATATACACAGTAAATAAACAGTTAAATCTAACCTCATATCAACCACTTGTCAATCAAGTTGCAGCAGCAACAATAAGGACTGAATAAATGCCACTTATTGATGCCTTTGCCTTTAAAAATAAACTGGGCTTTGTGAACAAAACCATAAAAGCAGTAGTCAGAGACTGAATATCCTGTAATTCAGTGTGAATTTCAAAAATTTCAGTAAGACTTCTTTTCAGAACTTTTGCCCTTTCTTAATCCCATAAACTGATCTCTTCATAGCTGATGTTCTCAAAGTACTCCTGAGGCAATTGATAGATAAAACATAACATAGAAGCAGCACATCCGGACAGAAATCGCTCAATGTCTCTGTAAATTTTTCCCCAAGAGGAAAAAAAGAAAAAATCCTCTATCTTTGGAAGTCCCTAACTTGTTCCTGTCAAGGTGAAAACGGGGTCTCCCTCCACTTTCTCTTGCTGTTCTTTCTTCTTCACCTCTGTTACATTCAGATGTAACAAAGCACCTCTATACCAGCAGGGCAGACATACAACACACAACAGCAGTGATCTTGAAGCTTGCTCGTCTTCATTTCAGATCTAGTGAGAGAAGGGAGGGCCAGCCACAGGAAGGGGGCTTGAGTTTGTACTGGCACCAAGAATCACACAGTACTGCCGTGATAAAAGAAAATTGCTTCAGAGCATGACCCATTCAGCAGAACAAAGTCAAAGTACAGGCACCTAAAGAGGCTCTGCAAAGCAAGGAAGAATTCCCCAGCTTTAAACTATTTTTTTCATAAAGTTTATATGCTTTCAATCACACATGGGTGTGAGCCTGACTGTTTGCTCACTTGGTAAGAATTTCCCTTGGCTGAACTTGGCTAAACTGCTATCTCTGATTCTTCTACGCTGTCCATTACTAAAGCATCCATTACAATGCATGATGCACTTTTCTTCAAAGGATGCCATCAAAAAAAAAAAAAAAAAAAAAAAAAAAAAAAAAGTATGATTTGCCCCATTTTATTAATGGGTAAGAGACCAAATGCATTTAAAAACTGTATCTAGGATCTCTTAAGAAAACTGGGAGACTGAAGGAAAGAGCTCCATTCTTCTACATTTCCTTGTGCCCACACAAAATCTTCACTGCAAAGAAAGTTGTTTTTTTTTTTTTTTAATTTAAATTTTGTAGTATTTTTTTTCCTATTTGCTATTCATGTTTACAGTTTGAGTGACTCCTGATACCAACAGTAAAAAAGCAGAGGAAATGAAACCTAAGATATGCTTTTAACTTCTTGATATGTCTTGATAAGAATCTTCCTTATTTGTATTGGGACAGCTTGCAGTGCCAGCAAAGTTTAATTACTTTTGATTTAGAGAGATCGATGAGTAGAAACTAACTGCAAAGTTTTATTACCGTTAGGCAAGGTATTTCTTATTGGCAGCGCTGAGGCAGCATCAAGATAACTCTCCAAGAGTGCTCCACAAGTTGATCGTTCGTGAGAAGGTTGTATTTTCACAAATATTACATATTCATTATATTCCCGAAATCATTATCCTACCGATCCCCAGTGATTGCCCTACAGACAGCCCTATTTGTCGATCTTCACTGTCATCTAGCCGTCTAGCACGTTAATGGTCCACCGTCAGTCTATTGTTAGTCCTTGGGATGGCTGTTTACTTCTTCCCAGCACTCCTTTTGTCCCAGAGTTTGCTGTTGAATGCAAGGACAATCGAGAAGTTTCTTCTCACACAGATCAGGAAGACAAAATTGAACATCTTGATGCTGTCTGTCACGTTCTAGGCATTCCATTTTTGTTTCTTTTGCTTTGTTTAAAGCAGATCAGCCTTATAACACGTCTCCCTATCTACAATACTACATCATAATGATCATCCGCAATACCTAAAGACTAGTGTAGTGTTGCAAGCGTTAACAGAATATATTGTGTAAATTACTTCTTCAAATCATCTTGAATCAAATTGAAGTGTGTTTAATGCTGGTGATTTGACTACCTCCAAATCTTTATCCCCTCTGATTCATTGGAATGATCTTATTTGACTCCAAATTAAGAAGAGCAAGTTGACTACTTGTGGCTGGGTTATGCAGATATTCTTAAACAGGCTGCAAGGTTTTCTTTTGTTTTGCATTTCAAAGGTGGAAGAGTGTATACTTACACAATGGAAGCAAAAGGGAAAATGATGTTCGGCTTTTAGTTGGAGAAGACAGATGCTGAATTTTCACAATTGCCTGCGATAATGTGTTTTCAAAAGATTCCAGTCTAAAAGCTGCTCTTTCACTTGCCATATTGCCCTCAGAGACAAGTTTCGCTCATGTCAGGGTTGAGCGATCTCAATATCTGAAATGGCAGCTTGATGACAAGCACAGAGGAGAGCGAGAAATAAAAGTACTCCCTCTTCATTTCAATCTCATTTCATTTGATGCTTGCTGGTGATCCTACTGTGGCAGAAAGCATTTTATTTCTGGTACAGAGTCTCTGGTTGGAGGCTCAGAGCTGGAAGATTTAAAATGTGAAGTTTTCTTTTGATTGTCAACAGGTACTTTTGCTTTATTAATGGAATCCAGTGCTCTTGTTGGAGGATTTTCCATGCAGAGGAGTATGTAACTAGTAAAAGAACTTTAATTTTCTTTATCTAAAACTTGTTTCCTGGCTTCTAAGTTGTTAAAAAGAAAACCAAAGTGCAATATATGTATGCATTCTGTATCATCAAAACAGCAGCTGGTGTATACAACTAGGTCTTTCTTGATTTTAAGCTTGCAAAGTAAGCATGCAAAAGAAGAGGGAGCAGCTTTTAGAAGGAAGAATTGTTATGACATGATGTCTACAAAACCTATCCCTCTTGGGCTGCATGTGGTTTCTTTCCAGATATTGTAATTCAGTTAACGTTTTTTTCTTTCTAAATCCATTCAAACATCACAGTATAGCAAATAACATAAAACATCAGGTCTTACCATTAGAAAATCTGAAAGTACACAAAGTGTAGTGTGGTGTGATAACTATAATCCTCTAGAGCTGAAATTCAAAAGTACGAAGCTATGCTCCATCTGGGCAAATAGGTGTTTAAGGGATTTCTCATCTCTTTCTGATTTTTCTTGCAGTTGTTTCCTGAATTTTTGAGATTCCATAAATCACACTTGATAGCATTTTAAAGTATACGCATACGAAGACACATTTTTAATTCCTTACAAATGCTGACTGATTTCCTACCCAAGTGACTGCTCTAAAAGCATGGGAAATTTTCAACTAGAATTCAACACAGTGTGGTCTGAAGTTCAGATTTGTTGTGTTTGCTATGTCAACCCATCAAGTGCTATAGAACGTTAAGTGCTCTGAAAAAAAACCTTTTACTCTTGAATATATATCTAAAACTAGACTGTGAGATCTGGCAAACAGCTTTAGTGTGAATAACTGTGTTCCACATGCTTCCACCTGTAAATTTTGAACAGTATCATTCATTTTTATTTCAAGCGACAGTAGTAATCAAAATTAATACCAGCACACAGATTAGTTAATTTAGGGGTGAGTCCAAAGAAAAGACCATGAAGAAAGTAGCTACATTGCTACTTTGCCATCATAGCAAAGTAATGATACAGAAAATGGCATAAGTGAAGAACAATTATACATCACTGCTGATTTATTGGGGAGAATCACTGTGAAATTAGTAATTTCTATTATACACTTATTTTAGACAGGTCTATTGGCTAATCTCTCTCAAAACATATGCTAAAATCCACAGATAACAGCATTTCCCCACCCTTTTTCAGCTTCAGCACATTCTTGAAAACTACATCATTACCAAAGTCCTTGGCAAATAGAAGTCACACTGAAATTTTGCTCAGAATGACCAAGTTACAGAGAAAGAGCTTCTGTGGAGAATACGTAAAATATGTACTAATTATTCCATGGAGAATTAGTAAAACAAGAACCATGAAACCTTTTTCCCTATACAGCTATTTTGAGCTGGGACATGCATACAGCCTGTCAATTGTTTAGTCAAAATATGCTTTGCTCTTAGGACTTTGCTGCATATTTGTACAAAAGGGAATTTCAAGAATTGACTCTCTGAGAAGTTCCCAAGCCTACAGCACACACCGTTTCTGAATGTGCTTAATTAGGAAAAAAAAATCTGAGTTTTTACCCTAAGTAATTTTGACTGCAAAGATGTTCACAAAAAATACTACAGCAGTGACTTTTAATTATCACCTTCCTCTTTGTCTCTTACTCTCCCCTACCTCCACCAAGGCAAAGACTAAAAAATACCAGATATGATCAGAATTAGACTTGCGCTACTTAGCTTAGTTAACTTTCATACACACTGCAGCCCCAACAAAGAGTGTAATAACCTAATATTTGAGAGAGTTGTTAGGAAAAGTTGAAGAGATCTTAACTACCATTGTTCTGGATCCTTCAAGTAGAGGCTTCTGATTATCCCCTACCAATCAGGATTACACTGACTGGGAATAATGCTTTCCTGTTAATTATATTGTGCTTTACAAGGCATGAAAAGATGCTCTGCAAAACAGTGTTATCTTTGAATGTGAAATTAAAAATAGAATCTTAATATTTAATCAGCTTTCCAGTATTTCTAAAATTGTTTAAATAAAAGCTACATAATATTTGCCCCTTACATTCTAATGTATACTATATTCTGATACATTCTAAATACAACTAAGACATGACTGTAGCTCATGATAAGATATTTTGCTCAGCAGATATGAGTCTGTCTCGTTAAATACATACATTACCATGGACAGAAAGCTCATGTTAAAATCTCGCTGGAATAACAATGTACACAATAAGACATCAGCATTAGTGTTTTTCTCATTATAGCTAATGACAAAACTTCATTGATTACAGCACTTCAGTGAGCATTTCTGCTTACTTTTACTGCAGGCCAAATGAAAGACCTGCAATGTCTGGAACCCTCAGTATTTTCCATTGCCACATCAACAGCTGCTAGCAAGTGCTCAGCCTTTTATCAAGTGCATGTTACTCTGCTGCTGTCCCCAGCCGGCCCACCCTGCGAGGTCACATCTGAAACATATACCTCTCGTTCTTTGAATTGTCCTTCCCCCCTTCTGGTGACTAACCTCAGCACAGATTTATATCAACTCAAATGAAAGACGTGAGTGACAGCGATATCTAGGTGTAAATCTCCCTGCATATACCAATTTTGGGGTAGTAGATCAATTCAATAAATCAAGATTAATTACTGAAATACAAAATAATAAAGTCACCATCAGCTTCAAGTAGACAATGTTTGTTTTAAATCATACTCTAATAGTTTGATTCAAATGTTCTATTTTAATTAGCTATAGTGCAAGGGTATTGAAGGAGAACAGATGATTCTTTTCTTATGTGCAGAAAAAAACTGCAAATGCTGCTTGTCATTTGTCATTTTTTGAAATAAAGATGCTTCAATTATTCTCCATCTTTTTTGTTTTCTGTGGCTACAACGAATGAGATATTGGTTTTTGAGTTGGCTCATGTGCAGATATTGAACTCCAAAATCTATTTGTCACCATCAGTTCCTTTCCACATGTTTAAGCTTTTCCTCTTTTCCTCTTACTCAGATAAGATACCCGCAACATTATAGCCCACGTAACCACACACAGCTACAAGTAAAATAACATACATTCTTAAGAATCACTCTCCTTGAAGTAATTCTATAAATTGAAAAGCTCCTCAACTTCTACACGAAAACACAGAACAAGGATTTACCAGAGAGCCTCCATTTGGGAACTCATGCAAACTGCCAGCTGATGGATACAGATACACACTCCTTTGCTTCAGGTCATGGTCTGTATTAGCTGCTCAGAAGGAAGATGTGAGGAACTGACTACAGGGATGGGAAGCTGTGAGAAAAAATAATGCTGAGTACTTTCCAGGTACTGAGAATTAGTTTCAAACTTCTGGCTATGAAGATCACTTTTTTTTTCATTTAGTTATTTTTATCACATGAAGCCACTGATTAGGTCAAATTCCTCCTATCAATCCAAGTTTCCTGTGCCAAAGTTTCTGTACTTTTCTTACTTATTGTGCTAAGGGAAATAATCAAACTTTTGCCTTTTGTCTGCACTTTAGCCTCCATTTATCTGTTGGAGAGGACAGTGAGATCATGATTACACTGGAATTATAAAGGATAAATCTGTTTGGTTTGTCTTCAGCCTGTACCATCTGCAGATATGGGTCATCACTTATAATGATGCCAGCTGCAGAGATGCTGAAGGCATCATGAGCCAAAGCGTGTATGAGGGGGAATTGACAAATTGACAAAGCTGTAAGATAAGATGCATTCATTATTCTTAATTACTCTATTTTAATAAGGTATGTGTTCAGTACAATGAGATAGAGCAAGCAGTATCAGCAAACTTCAGCTACCTTAGAAAGAATCTGTTAACAAAGACATTCACAGCTTTACCAATAAAGTCTGCAATCACAATGCACATTGCACAAAGACTTTTTATGCTGCAACAGGATAAAGACTTGAAGCTATTATCAAATTGACAAGGCTGCTGACACAAAGCAGGGCAGGCAGGCAACTATTATGGATGGCTATATCTCTCACATTATTCTGACATGATACCACTTCTTTTCCCTTTTAATGCCAAAGTGTAATTCTTATGAGCATTCTTATTAACTGTGCAGAGTAGCATGTTAACTCAATGGATGCAGCTTACAAAGGGCTGGACTTACAGTGCTCTGTTCTTCTTAAGGGATAAATTTTATACAATTTGTATTTCTCTGCCTGGTATCCCATTAAATGTTTCTGCAGAAGTGAGAAAGCCTAACAACTGCACTGCACTCAGAGAGAATGAGGCAGCAGATCAAGAAGCCTTGAGGACACGTGATGTAGGAAAGCCCACTTGCGGAGTTCAGCACTTCCACGTGAATGGACATAATGTCAGTATATCCTGACAGGCATGAGCTAGTAATGGGTAGGAAAAGAACTCCAAATGTTTATCACAGAGCAGTTTTCCTGTCAGAATACGTAGCTTTGAGAAGTAGGTTGCAAGGGAAATGTGTATTAGTTTCCAGAAAAAAAGGTAAAGAACTAATTAATACGTTTGCAAACACAGACTTGTCAGATATTGGCATCTTTTTTCACACAGACTCACTCCCTTCTTCCCCAGCATCTTCACAGACACGTGTCTATGAATTTTATTCTTTCTTGCGACTGGGACTACTTTGCTAAGTATGTCAGACTTACAGTCAATCAGCAGTCACCCCTGGATTCAGGCTGTGTATGTACCAGTCCTGCACTCTGATAACATTGTGAGGAACAGGTAACATTGCATTACTGCATAAGCTACTCCATTTTAAATGCATTTTTCAACATGAAGATAAATAATTCCAGATCATTTTTACGACTGAAATTAGCAGTTTTCTCTAAAAAAAACAAACATATCTTTATGTCTTATTCAGGGTAAGACTATTTCTCAGCTTAATGCCTGTGGTTTTTGTTTTGTTTTAAAGAAAAAAAAAAAGAAGAAAAATCTCTGCTGAAAGAACTTAGATCATCTTTTCTCTCAGTGGTGATGCACCCAAAGCATTGACACTTTCATCAGTGGCTCATCAGCCTGCTCCAAACAACTCTGAAAGGCTTGCTAGTTTCTGGTGTGATAAAACCTTGTTTTGTTACCACATGAGCAGGATGCTCCTGTGTAACTTCACAGCCAACTAGAAAAAGGTTAGGCTTATTCATAGAAGCTTTCCTGGAGATTATTTCTACATTGACAGATTTATTTTACCTCCTGTATACGGTTGTGAAATCACATTGGCTTTTGAAGGTCACTAAAAATAACTAAATAAAATGCAAATGTAGTGGATTTCTTTCACCCTTTCTCCTTAAAATAAACACTGTTCTACAGAATGCTGCAGTTAGATCTTAAACCAGTACATCACTTCAATCTGACAAATTAGAGAATAATATGGAATGTCATATCCTGCATTATGAGTGCCATGCTGTTTAAGTAAAATGTCATAATATGGCATTTAATACCGCATTATTGTAATATATGTTCTATTTTATTAAAGACTAAGACAAGCCATTACTTAATGCAGATTGACATCTCATCTAATTTATCGAATAGCCTGTGATATAGATGAACACCAAATACAATGAAACTGTTTGTTGCTAGGAAGAAGGAAAACAAATTAGCATTCGGTGTACTAATTAGAGGAGCAGCTATTTTCTGGGTTTGTCTCTTAGCCTGGAATCATTTTTCTAGGATATAGAAAACAGATGCTCTTTTAATTAGAAGCAGAGATTCTGAGTTTCAGCCAGCAACACCCAAGAGTATGCTTGACTGTATTGGAGATAAAACACAAACTTTATATCCATTCCACCACCTTCTGTTAGGTAAATGTCTACTTGTGTATACATACATCAGCTAGACGGCATCGGACAGGTTAAGGAGTGTGCATCTCCATATGGTTGTGACAATCTCCTTTTCATGGGGGAGAGAATACTAGACAATAAACTAGCATGAGCTGTTCTTTAATATAAGTGGTCAAGCCCTGTAGCTTTTTAAACACAAGATCCTGGATTCTGTCCCCAGTGCTGCCTATATGCAGTTCAGCTGGCTGTCATCTATGACTATATATAGAATCAGATTTATTACTATGGGTGCATTATTAAGAGAGTAGACCCAGCCTGATAGATGGAAAAATACTAGTCTCCTTTGGCTGAAAAACATTTTCTTTAGTCTGCTCATCCTTCTCTCTTTTATAGTCACAACAGCAGTAATTGATGTCTAAAAAAATACCTAGGCCAGAATAAATATGAGCAGAGAAGACTAAGTATTACTCTCAAAAATTTTAATTTTACAACAACAAAAACACAATAGCTGCAAATTACAGCTTCATACACAGGGAGAAACCAAACTCATGTGTTCATCATAGGTCATTCCATGTCTAAATGTGGATAGTGATAATGAAAAGGAAAAAAGCAGTCTTGTTTATAATACTGTCTCTTGAGGTTTAGGCAACCATCCCAAAACAATGGCCAGTATGTCACAACAAAAAGCATGTCCTGGACCTTACCTATTTTTGTATATACATAGAGTACAAGTTAACTATATGTTTCAGTTGGAAGCAGACAGGTAAAAGTGCAAGGGGAAAGGGCTCTGTTGGCTCAAAATTATACCACCAATCACAAGACTTTCCTAAGCTGAGGAAATGAGCCTTTACCTCCAACACTTTGAAAGCGTTGGAACCACAGATGACTATCAAAGACTGTACAGCTCTGATAAAAGAGAAAGACAATTCCTTCCTAAGCTTTCTCAGTTAAAGAGCAAGGAAGAAAGTGAGAAAGAACTACTGGAACAGGACTATAATTGGCTCACCAGTTCTATGGCACCTGCAGTAATTAGCTAGTAATTAGTAACCCACTCTCACTGGATTTCAATACAGAAGTTTAAGATACTTAGGATGTACAGTCATACTAAACATATGTACAATATCCAGACTCAGCTTGCAGACCTCAGCCCTCAGCAGACCACAGGACATCTGAATGCAGACCGTAGTTGCTTGTTACTATAGAGAGGACAGTGTGGGAGGTAAGCTGTTGAGTTTTAAATAGGCTTTCAGACCTAGAAAAAAAGCCTGAGTCAACTGCAGTGAATAGAGAGAGAGTGAAGGAAAACCGATACAGTGAAGTGCATGAGCAGATTGGCAAGACTTGTGACAGTTGGTGTTTTCTTTAGAGTCTCAGCTCTTAGAATTAAGAGACTAAAGAGAGGGTGATTTTATGTAATTTTGAAACATTTCTAGCTCTTGACAAGGACATTTCCACATTCAATTTGTATTTCCTATTTTAAAAATCAATTTAGTAAGAATATTGAACTCTTCAGACAAGTGAAAAGATCAGTATGTATGTCATGTTTAGAATTAAACTACTGAAAGCCAAAACATTCTTAATGTAAATATGATTTTGTTTTGAGAATCAGTAGTTCTCTGCCAGAGCCATGTATAAGTATAAAGAGAACCAGTAAGATTCTGAAGATCTAAAGAGTAAGATAGAATAAGATAAGAAGAAAAAACAAATGCTTTCCTTCCTTTTAATCTGACTAGTATAGTTGCCTTAGAGCATTTAAAAGCTTGTTACAATTCAAAATGTTGTCTGAAGTAAATGTAGAAATCATGGCAATTTAAAACCAGAGATTGGAAGATTCATTATGGAGCCTTGGTCTTGTATGACATGACATAAATGTGTTACTACTAGGAAATTATTTGAACTTTTCAACGTAAAAAAATCTTTCAGAGAAGTGAGTGTAAAATACACCTGTGTTCTCCTGCTCAACATTACTACAGTTCCAAGGATCTTTAAGCACTCTGTAAGTATGAATTCCATCATTCGCATTCCGGAGCTGTGAACCCAGCATTATACCTACTTTACAGTTTGGGTTTACCACATGATAAGATCAAGGTCACAGAGCAAAGAAGCTTGGAATAAACCAGCATATAACTCCTGGTCCCTCCTGGTTGGCATTCTTTCCTACTCCTATGCTCGAGCTTAATGACTGTACAGCACTGTAAATACCAGCCAGTCCTTCAGCATAGAAGGACAGGGTTTGCTTTAGTGCTATTTTTAGTTAAGCAGATCCCACTTCTAAATCTGCAATGCCTCCATTTTCAACATTGTGATTATGTTTGATGTTCCACAGGAAGATGAGGGAACTAGGGTGAATCAGAAAGCACAATGCAGAGTAGGCAATACCATGCTGCCTTCTGAAACAGCAGCCCAGAGCAAGCAGAAGCTTTGGTGGGGGCTTTGCACAGGGAAGAGGCATCAGGCAGCTGGACGTGTCAGCTGGGCGCCTCATCAGGCAGCTGCTGCAAGTGGAAGGTCAAGAGCGAGTTTACTGTTTACTGAATTCGTAAATTACTAATTATTCAGCTCGCTAAGCAAGACAGGCTCACTGCCTGCGCGTGATACTTCCCCTCTCATCTCCTCAAAGGGCATATGGAAGAATAGGAATTCTCAGCTATATTTTGATAGATGAAAGTCATTAAGGTGCCATAATAAAGGGCATAAAGAGCTATAATGGGCAGGTCACTAATGAGTGCAAGTGTATTTCCATGTTTGTCAGAGAACAGCTGTAGAAGATAATGCCTCCATTTGTACCGAAAAAAAAAATGTCTGCAGAGAGCTTGGGATAGTCTTGCTAAGAAATAGAGAAATGTGCAGTCTGCATGCATAGGGAGTGACGGCCCAGAATAAGTTAAAGCAGTGCCTCCACTCATGTTCACAGCTGTCAGTTATGGGGGACAGACAGCAGCTGGAGGAACCACCTCTGAGCTGTGGTCATTTCAGATGGACAGACAGAAGTTACCAGAGCTGCCACATGAAGAGAGAGACTGTCACAAAAGGAAGAAAGGAAATAGTCCACAACATGTGGATCAAATGCAGTGAGCCTAAACCAATAAGAAATTTCTTATGTCCTGTATCTGTCAGTGTAAGACAAAAAGGTAGCTTTAGAGAGAAACTATCCAAGAATAAATGAGAAAGAGATCTGAGACAGGAATATCATCCTCTTGACCCGGTGCCTGACTGAATTTCTCTTGCCCTCAAAGCGGCATGCCTTTCAGTATGGCTGTACGGAAGCAGGCACAAATAAGATTGTTCCATAAAGGTGGCTGGCATGAGGAAGCACCATTATAAAAGCCAGTACAGTAGAACTTTAACCTAGTAAGCCTAAATGAAAGGAAAACTTGGGGAGAACATATCCAGCTCTTGCAGTGACTTATATCAGCTAAGCGACCGAAGAGACACATCTTTATCTACAAAAGTGTACCCCTGTCCAAGGAGACCTCAGTCAAATGAAGAAAACTTACAAAATGAGTAGTGTTAAGAGATGTGGTTAACACTCTCTACAAAGCCATTGGTTGCTGCAATATCCACCAAGATCTTTTAGATTTATTCCAGACTGAAAACAATGTACAGACAAGAATGGGAGCAGAGATTAACAAAATAGCATATTCCCGTGATGAAGATAAGGATGACAATTACAGAAATCTCAAGAAAAGTAAAGCCAATGTTCAGCATGGGGGGGATAGAAATATGAATCAGCAGTAGCAGAAGAATGAGATAGCATGTCTTCCAGAATGTAGGAAACAGAAGCAAACACTTCAGGTGGGAGAGATGAATTTAAACACAACAAATAAACAATATACTTAATGCAGTTTGAAAAATAATAATGAAAAGCAGCTGTCAGTCCAACAGAGAGTCTGTGAATGAATTGCATTGTTTCAGATGAGTGACTATGCCAAGATACTTCCAAGCAAGTTATCCAATCTACACACACTGAAGCCAGACTTCACAGTGTTCAGATGGGAAGTGATGCACTGGTGATAGAGAAATGAAAAAGAGCTGCTGGATATGGCAGAAAGGAGTTGGGTTTTGGGGCAGCAGCTTTGGATTTTTGATTCTGGCCTGCGGGAAGAAATAAACTGGGCTCAACTACTGTTGCCTACAATGCAAACAACACAAGAGAAAAGGCAGACAACTATATCTTATCTGGAATTTGGTTAGAAACAGCTTCTTCCTCTTTGCATCCATCCTCTCACTGTCAGAAAAGGGCTGTATGGCAACCCAGGGAAAACTGCAACACAGATCACACTTACTAAGCACACTTACCATGCACCACCTGAGTTTGATACGTGGAGTATCTTGATTCCACAAACATTTCACGCTGATTCCTTTCTGAACTACATTTTTACTCAGTTTTCCATTTGAATTTAAGAGAACAATCACAAAATGACACTTCAAAGAGAAAAAGGCTTACTTACAGATCCTCAGGCTGTTGAATAATGTCTTCAAGTGTTAGAAAGGGCAGAAAGATAGGTTGGATTACAAGTGATTTTAGCACAACTTTCCAGCAAACACACACATTATATGCATGACAGTTTTTCTCTGATTTCTGTAGAAAACAGAGCAACTTTAGTCAATTTAATTGAAGTCTGGAAGCTTCCTTTGGAAAAGAAGTGTAATGATGAGATTCAGACTGCAAGTGACCACCTTCTCCATATTGTTGATTCTGCTGCTGCACTGCCTCTGAGACTCAGTCAGCCCCAAGCTGAGCTTTCAAAGATACATTAGAAATTGCTGCAGAATAATTACTGCAGCACTTGGATCCATATCTAACTTGGAAAGTGCTAAATCATCAACTCTGTAAGCCATAAATTGCCAGTTCTGGTCAGTCTCAGTGAAAAAAAATATATGAAAGCCACAGCTTCCGTGCTGACGTCCAAGCCAATTAAGACAAAACCACATAATGAAAACATTGTGTAATACTCTCTCCAGTAGCTTGTGGTGCCTTTAACACAAAAAGCAACACGGACAAGGGTGGCTCTGAGACTGAGCAGTGCTCACCCTGGACATGTTGGCAATGGTCTAATCCTGGCCTGAAACCGGAGAAGACTCATAGTGAAACTTTCTCATGTTAACTCAAAGGTGATCGCTAACGCTTTCCATTTTGGAGCTCAGTTGCCCCTTGTTTTGTGCTTGAATATAAGGAAAAAGTAATAGACACAGGATTAATGGTCAAGAGGTAAACACAGAAAAAAAATTTTGTTTATGAATTGACACTTAATGTTTTCCAATTTGCAAATGTACTCTAAGTAATTTCTGCAATCAGTTTTCAGCCTAAGGATTCTGTGTGCAATTTACCTTTTTTTCCTCTTTTTTTTTTTTAAATTGTAGCTTTGCAAAGCTCTTGATAGATAGCTCATGTGGATTATTTCCATTACACTGACTGAAACCAGGCTCTTTTTACAAATAGCTTTACTTTAGAGTTCAACATTTGCCTCCTTTAAACACTTCACTTTTATTTGTCTAAGAGTAGTTGTTTCAAAACGTTCTTCACCACATATTTCTTTAAACCATTTTGCTAAAATAATCTGTTAAGATAAAAGTACTGCTCACAGATAATTCTCTCTTCTTCCACCTGAAAGTGTCTTTTGTCACTTGTAAAGACGCCAGTCCTGCTGCATTCCAGTGCCTGACAATCCTATTCAGGGAATGTTTTTATAGGGAAAAAATACACTAGTGCTCCTATAGTACTGAGAGCAGGGATTAGGAGTCCATACAGCCCTGTAAGGATGACCCACAGCTTTGGACTGACTGGAGAACAAAACCATAAACTACACTGCATTTCCATTAGAAAAGCTTATTTTTTCTTGAGAAGAACAAACAACGGTATTTTATGGATTGACCCTTGCCAAGAAACCCCACTCATCTTCATTGTGTGCATGTCAAAAAATGTAATCATACAGAATACCAACAGTAAACTACCAGCAAGGTGGTGTGATATTTCAAAAATCACAGGCTAACAGGAAACACAATTCAAATACTAAACAGAGATCCATCTAAGATTAAAATCTTTGGTCAAAATCATCAAAACTGAAGTGGCTAAAATCTCCAGATTTTTATTCCAAATTTTTGCTCTCCATATCTTAAAGTTGATATCTCAAGTCTGTTAAACACAGGCTCTAGTTGCATACATGCAATATATATAAATACTTGAATGGAACAAAAGGAGGAGCAAGGGATGCTTTCCTGATGCTTCAGAAATCTGGAGGCAAGATATAATAAGGCAAAGATGACATAGGCCTCTGGATGGCAGCTGCCCAGAGCAGAAAACAAAACCTGAACGTAAGCACAATGCTCTAGGAAAGGGAGATGCTTCAGAAGGGGTGTTAAAACTCCCCATGCATTGAGCAGGGAGCTGCTCTGTGAAATCTAGATTCTGAGGATTGGTGGTGGTGGAAGGATGGGAACAAGGCTGCACGTCCATTCACTGGAAGGCTCACAGCAGGGAAGGGTCTGCAGGAAGGAATGGACAAACAAGCATTTATGACGGCAGTTAGACAGAGAGCTGATCCGGGTGGTGTATTTAAGGATTATTCCAGGCACTACTCTTTATTTTACTCTCTGACACTTTGTTTAGTTTCTGAATCCCCACAGTACTAAGGTAGGATGTACTTTGGCGCACCATGAGAAGTCCCAAATTACTGTGAAAGATTTACTAAGATAACTCTGTAAAAATATGCATGAGTCTGTACAAGTACCCCATTTACTTCTAACTTTGAAGGTAAAAAATGTCAAATGCTTTAACTAGCTAAATATTTATAATAGCTTCTATCATGCATGCAATGCATAAAGCCTTCCAACTACTTTAACAAGCTAGAAATAGCGAAACATTCAAAGCTGAAAGAACCATATTTGGGGTGAAGAACTGAAATTGTTTAAAAACACCACCATCAGTGAGAAGACAAATGACATATTTTAATAAATGTACTATTTTCAGTTAAGACTGTAAGGATTATAGTTAGAATTTGGCCAGGATATTACACTTGCAGAAGAAAAGAGCTGCCAGTAATGCAAGTGAATCAGCAAGAGGAGCTCTCCAAAGAAAGAAATCTTATGTCCAACCCAGAACCTGAGCTCCAGAGTGACCCATCTGTGAGGTTTTTGGTGTTCCTTCTGAAGCCGTGAACCGTGAGTTTCCTTTTGATAGGGCATCCCCTGAAATAACCCTCTATTGTCCAAAATTATACATAAGATGCCCAAAGCATGCAATGTAATTGCATCAATTTGTCTTATCAGGTTCTTATAACGTGGATTGTCTTTCTTTACTGTCATTTTTTTCTCACTTAATACAAGCAGCAGTGCTCATTTTGATATCACATAGATTTCTTCCTTAGCATTGCAGCTCTCTGACTGCTACAATTCTGTAGGCAAAGTGTGAGCACAACAGCAATGTCTACAGCGTTCTTTTCAGGACATCGCTGTATTTTCTGCAGATATAAGCCATCTTTGTGAGATGTCATGATGCTGGCAGAAACAGCCAAAATATATGTATTCTAGGGGTGTTACAGCTGTCACTGTAGTCAGTTGACAGTGGATGACAGAAAAACCTAGCTCTGACAGCTTAGTCTTTGTCTTCATTGCTTTGGGTACTGGTCAAAAATCAATTCCCACTCTCTCCCTTATCACAAAATGCTGTTCTCCTTGCAGGGAAAGACCAAGGCAACTCACACATGCTTTGCAATCAATACATCTCTCTTTAGAGGCAAAACACTGGGTAGACAAACAAGACAGCTAATTGCCTCACATTCTTGAAAATTTAAACTATACACATTGTATGTATAATCCCTTAGCCAATTTTATGCAGCATAGCTACTAGAAATTGCTATGAGTTTCCACAAGATGCAAACTTCTATTCCCTACAAAGCTGAAACTGCATTGTGGCACTTCTGCTCCCTGTTTACTCCTGCTTTTAAAACTTGTTTGTCAAATGCAGTATTTCTCTTCCCTGAAATTTCAGGACAGATGGTGGTTGCAGATTGATAGCAAGGCATTTTCAGAAGTGATGAAATTACACTTGACCATTCTCACAAGCTCCCAAAGAACCCAAGTTCAGGGCAGGGAAGAGAGCAGAGGGAAGGGCTGCTTCTCACATATCTCCGTTGGGACTCAATCAGGGTACATCAATGTACTGGAAACTAGGACCAACACTTAACACTTATTTTGTTAGCTGCACTTTTGGCAGTTCCAGACACTATCTTTCACCTGGTAGACATGCTATCTAGAAGTTATCACATGTACTTTTTTCTCCATATACACTTTCTACACATCTGCCTGTTTGGACTGCACAGAGGCTACGGATGAGGTAATGGCCTCTTCCTACAAGATGTTATAAATTATATATCAAAAGATATATAATTTATATATTTAACATTTAACATATACATTTAACATATGCATTTAACGAGACTGGCAAAGAATAATTGTATTATTTAGCCAAATGAAAGAAAATAGTAACTACTTTAGAATGTACGTACAAGATATAGATAGCCTAGGAAGGAGATACATTAAGGAAAATAATGTATACAACTTGGGGAAAAAAAAAAAAAAAAGTTGGCATAATTTATGCCAGTTCTATAGTGACTGTAATATTTTCCTCTCCTCCCTTCAAGTCTGCTAAGATTTTCATGGCCTATCTACCAGACTGACCTACCTAGGATTCTAGAAGAAATGGGAGACAAATTTCTCCTGACTCCAGATAACAGCTTTATCATCGCTTCCTTATTTCTGCATATTTCAGCACCACCATGAACTGAATGCAGCCTTTGCTTTGATTAGAAATGATACATATCAAGAACTCCAAAAACTATTAAAAAACCATCTGGCTGACAGGAGAATCCTCCATTATATAAATATGCTATATAAGCACAGCTATACATGAGAATTTCTTTAGAAGCAGATACCTGACATACTATATGATATTTATCTTAAGCAATAGCGAAGCTTCAGATTTACTTGATCATGTGTCTCAGTACATTCGCTGAACCTCACTTGGTTCAAATAGTAAGGCAGTCACTATGCCAAAAGGAGATGTGAACTGCTTTCAGACAGGAGTCTCATTTTATGCATCTTACACAAAGCTTTCAAAAAAGCAGTGCATTAACACAAAACACAAACGATAACTGAGCAGGATACAAAGAGACTGTTCTCACAAATGTCTCATCAATAAACATCATAAAAGACTTGCGTCAAGAAACAGTACTCCATCTACCAGTGCACACAGATCCTAGTAAATAATGAAAACATAAATAGCAGCGCAATAAGGAAGACAAGCAGGGAGTACAAATGATATCATTGAAACAAAAAGCAGCAAGGTTACAGGTACATACTGAGAGCATTTTCTTCTAGGGGAATTGTGAATACCTTTCTGCTAGAAGATAGATTACTACCAGGGTGAAGGATAAAATGCACGGACTCATTCCTTTCTGAGACACAGACTGTTTGCAGAGTCACTCGGGAAAAACAAGCTGAATTTATTTTCAGTGGAAGTAATTGCACATCTCAAATTGTGTAAATGTGGTCATCAGAATTCAAGGAGCTTTTGTTTCTGCAATGTAACTCACTTCAAAATGCCTCAGTTCTTGAATGAGTGTATCTACACCGTCCATTTTGTTTGAGCAATCAATATTAAATTCGCATGACTAGATCAACCATCTGAAGTCCCTCCATATATAGACAGGCACTGAAGGAGAAAAGAGAAAGAAGATGCACCAAGAAAGAAAATACAATGACAAAAAGGAGTATGATAAGACAATAAAGCTCATTTTATGTTGTGCTGCAGACAAAGCCTGCCCCTAAAGACATCACTTAAGCATAAATGCAATAGAGGATGATTCTTCAATTCACAACAAAAATTCAACAAACGTGCAGATGACATTTGCATAAAAAAGCTAAAATACATGTGCAAAATGAAAGCATTAAAAAACTGAGTTAAAGGTAAAAATTGGAATCTATTTCAGCAATGTTCCTCAAGCACACACATTTTCTTTACTTAGAAGCAAGCATTCATATAAGAAATACAACCGTGTAACTTATAATAGCTGAAGCATAAGCACAATCACTTGTGATGGAAACTCCAGATTACACGCTCGCATCTTGACCTTGGAATCAACATGTTTCGCTTTAGCTGTAATTTATGCCCATATATTAGGAGAGCAGTGACTTTGCAGGCAATGTCAGTAACTGTAGGCATTCTCACATCCTTAGTCTTGACGAGCTCCACAGGTCAGGACTGTGTTTAAGGCTATGACACACCAGCAGCTGGCCAGCCAGTACCTCTTTCGTAGAGGCAAAGGATTGTACACTGAAATTCCATGTGGACACCTCATTTTCAAGCAATGAACAGGGCACTGTAATGTTGATCTTTTTCCAAGTAAATCTTCCTTTTTCCACTTTAGAAAAGAGCCTTCAGTTTGTTCACCTGTTAGAGTGCTATCAGTCCAACTGAGTGCACATGATTTTTCAGAAGGCTGTGCAAGCAAAGTGCAATTAGCTGGCAGCTGATGCTACCCTTTATGCAATGGGTTTGCCCTTCTGTATCCTACAGGGTGCTGCAGACAGACTAGAGGGATGGATAGAAGAATGCAAGGGAGAAAACTAAAATGAGCGTGAGAAAGCTGGGAATATCTGTGATGGAAACAAAGTGGCCACTTCAGACTGGCTTATCAGACTGTCAAAAGACAAATGTTTTGTAGGCACTCACATGCAAACCTTAATAAACAAAACAAATGAAAAATAGAGAACTCCATTACTGCTTTGTGTTTTGTCTTCCAGAAGCTCAAGCCCAAACAACATGTAAAAGGATCAGACTTTGAGGAAGTCCATCTTTAACAGCCATGATCTTTCAGAAAGCAGAGTACTCGTGACAGCTGGGAATGAAATAAATAAATAAAGCTTTTTACTGCACAAAATTTCCTTAGTGCCAGCTTTTCAGAGGTGCTCAGGACTGCCTTTTGCCATTAATGAAAAGGGTGGCATATTGCTGCTTAGTACTTGAGAGAAATCAAAGCTGTGATTTCACTATATTTCAGCTCTCCTGAAAAACTAGAGCTACCCAAGAGGCTGCATAACAATGACTAATCCTTTGGTATGAAACAGTGCTAGATTAGAACAAACTCCATTAAACTAAACGCTAATGTCGTCCAGACCCTTATCCTTTAAATTCCTCTTTGTTCTACAAGCTTACAGAAGGAAATGCAAGCAGCCAAAATGAGAAACTGAGCAACTGTTAGAAGGGATTTATGTCCATTGCTGCCCTTCATCAGGTTAATACTGACTGACCCTTCCTCCAATTCTGGCTGGAGTCCACAGCAATATCCATTATGTGAACTGTTATAAACTCAGCTTTACTTCAAAAAAAGGGCCAGAGTGATCTTTCAGCACTCTGAACAATGATAACAAGTAGCAACAAGTTTTGCCTTTGAGCTGCCTTCAGTGCCACTAGAGCTAGAAGTTCTTTCTGGAAGACCAGAAGAAATAGGAACAGAATGATGCGAGAAGAAAACTAGAGAAATGCTGATTGTGAGATACTGAATCGTTATTTCCTGGACCAATTATTTGTCTCACTGAGTATAACAAAATGTGTGCTTCTTACATAATATTCTATATTGCACTTCTGTTAAGATACATACCTACACTGATGTACCTCACTGCTGTAAGGCATCATTTAGAGCACCACACTATTCCTTCAAAAATTATCCAATTTCTTAAAAAATTGTTCTCATTTCTTTGCACCTCAAGTTCCTTCTTGTAAAAGAGAACAAATCTGTTGAGAGGCATAAAAAGGTCTCCTCTTCTGAGACAGAACACAAAAGCCAAATGCACTGAAAAACCAGCAAGTGGCCAGTCCCAGACAGCAAACCTGATGGGTCCTCTTGCAGACCACATCACTGCTCAGGGGTTTGCTTTTGCTGTTTTCCTTGGGGTAGTAGCAGCTAACCACTCACTGACCCTTCCTGCCCTGAGAACCCTTTCACATTCTGAGAAAGAGAGAACTCTTTCCACATTCTTAGATTTCATCCAGCTGTAAAATTCAGGTTATCAAACAGTTTTACTGTATGTCTGTGCTTTCAAAGCAAATGTGAGTAGAGAAGGTTAGCAAAGGGAAATCCAAAGCCTCCAGCAGGGTGAGGAGTGATAAGCAAGAAACCCAGCCAGCGTCTCAGTCCCTGAAAAAACACCAACTCAAAACATCCAGGGAAAACACACAGCAGGCAGTGCTGGACCACAGCCATGCTTCGCCCTGTGCCAGAGCAGGGCTGTGTTCCTCGTGCCCTTTGATGGTAGGAACTAGCACTGGAAACGGGGCACAGTTCACATCAAAACCTGTACTCAGAGGTGTCTGTAACTTGAATAAAGAAATTTAGAAGTGAAAGGTCACGGCTCAATGCATAGAACGCAGAAGGAAAGCCACGTAGCAACTTCTAGTTAGGCATTAGGATAATGTGCGTATGTCGCATACAAGACAGCAACACATGGCAGAGCAGTAAGCTGACAAGTTAATGACTGCACTGCTTACCTCGGTACCTAAACAAAAGGTGTAAATCTGGGGGGGAGTGGGGGGTTTCCCAAGTAAAAGGAACAAGTTGATAATTTTGGAAACAGGTATCCAAAAATGAGCATCTGTCAGGGGAAAAAAAATACTGTTATCACTGAATTCCAGACCTTTTAAATTTAAAGCTCAAAGTCAACATAATAGGGCACTGATATTTCTCAAATGTCTGCATCTTAAAGAGAGTTTTCTCTATATATTTGTATTGAGTGTATCTTAGAGGATTGCAGAGAGCTGTGAATAAGTCCTAAAACGAAAATGCTACTCAGGCTGCGTATATGTTTCCATAACAAAACATGTACTGAATCTGTGAAGGCTCATACAACAGTGACTTCTGCTGTGAAGGACTTGTCAAACAAGCATATATGTTATTAAGGTTAAAGCTTCCTGGTATTGCTCTGATTGCTCAAAATACTTAATATGCTTTAAATAGAACTTAACAATATGCTTCTGGCAGGACTGTTCATAACATGAGAAGCCTCGGTTCCTGTTCCGTGCCTACAGAGAGGGGTAAAGTACCTTACTGTAGGGGGGAAAAGAACAGGGATATAAAACAAGTCATGAATAACAAAATCATGCTTTATCAGGAAATTCTGAATGTTTCATTTTAAACACAAGTGGATTCGAGAGGGTTTCTGTCTGATTCCATTACATTTTACAGAGCCAAAAGCAGAGGTGGTTTCGGAGAGCTTAATGTGTTTTAATTCTCTGAACACTTCAGGGTATTTCCTTCCATGTTTAACACTCCTTGCCTCTAAGGAAACAAACAAACAAAATTCCATAGAATATAACAGAGTAACAACCATTGGAGTTTTTAGGAAGTCACAGTAGTGTGGTTTCAAGAAAGAGCTTTACCTGTGAGAAAAGAGCCAATGAACCCTCACAAATCCTACTACTGTTATATTCTGGAAAACAATTACTAAATAAGAAAAACCATCTGTTGCCCATAAATTACAGTTAAATGCCCATTGGAAAAATATTTATTTAACAACTAAACAAAAGAACCATCTGCAGCACACTGTGCTTAAAGCCGGTTTTCTTGCCTGTGTATTCTGAATAGCTGGAAAATAACTCTGCGCAGGCTGAGCGCATCGAGCTACTCAGCACAAACCATCACAAAGGCTTTCCATTTTAAGTCATACCTTTTATAAGTATGACTTGACATCAAGCCAGTCAGCTTGATTCTCTCTCGTGCTTTTTGCATACTTTCAAGACTAGATTATTATTGTCCTGTCTCAACTAAAGGTCTATGGCCATACAAGGCTTAGTATGCCTTTGTTCATTTGGAGTGATTGTTACAAAGTAGCCCATATTAGGTGTTAAGAATTTACACACAAGAAATACTGCATTTACAAATAAAAAACATGCAATGTTTTTCAATCTCTTCACAACCCTCATCATTGTAACCCCGATTGTGCATTACAGACTGCTGCATACACTATTTTAAGATTCCAGTGTTTTGTTTTTCATGCTGGGTATGAAAGCTGTTGACATAGAGCCATCAGTAAGGTTGCAAATTCTCACCACTAATCTTGCTAACACATTCTGTCTTAAGCAAGGAATTTTCGCAGAAAGCATATTTTTTATTTTATTAAATCTAAAGGTGACTACCTGGTTTGGGTTTTCATTATTGAAATTCTTCATTGCTTGCAAAACAACAACAACAACAACAACAAAAAGCAAAAATAACCAACCACAAAAAAACAAGTGAAGAATGTTGTCAGACTTGTGACCTTGCAGATGACAGTTTAAACATCTACCCCTCATCTTAGGAGAAAAAATACAAATGGCTGTAAAATGAAGCATAACTATAAAAATAAATAGAATGTCAGATGTCCTGCTTGATTTGTCAGTCTGCATAAAGGGAGAGCTTCTCAAATTTGAAAACAAGATTTTATAAAATGCAAGTCACCTCCCATGTATTAATGTTTCTGTTGAAGAAATACTTTTAGAAGTCTTTTTTCAGCTCTTGTATTTTTGGTTTTGGCTATATTAACACACTGAGGAAAGCAAGACTTAGTCTCATACACACCAGATTTATTTTTTCATAATGAATACATTCTGTCTAGTACACAGACCAAATATCCCCAAACAAAACTTTTAATGATGAGTAATTACATCGTATAGCTCAATTTTGAATAGCTGGCTTGAGACACCTTTGTATTAAGTATCTGGCTTCTATCCCTGCCAAGAGAGTGGAAAAGCTGCAAGGCTCTTCCAGATGTTGCAAGTCCAGATGCTCCCAAATCACCAGCCCAATCACATCATGTTGGGGGAAAAATAAGAATTTTGGGGGGAAAAGACCAAGAAAACTGAAAATGAGAATTTTTAATTTTTCTGTGAGAAAAAAATATTTGCCTGAAAGGAGTACATACTGTGAGATAGATGAAATAGAACAAGCCGTCCCATTGCTGAAGTTGAATACCTAACAAATCAAGCATTCCATTTTAAGCATCTTCAAAAATTTCATTTACTTTTTCCAATTAGAACTTTCAGACTCAAAACAGCTTTTTAAGGTAGTTATAGAAATACTTAAACAAGGCTATACTGAGAACCAGAACACTGTATGTGTACATAATCCATCAGTCTCATCCTAAACAGTCTGGCAGTTTTGTTTCACTTTAACCATGAAACTACAAATCAACAACTTACCTCTCTGAAGTACCACTGATTTCCAGAAAGTATTCTTGTTGTCTACTACATTTGCAGGGTTAAACAAAACAAAGCAAACAAACAAAAAGAACATCTTTCATATATTCTAATGGAAATCCCACAGGGGACAAGCTAGATGACCCAACTTTTACTTTTCCTGAGATAGAGACACAGAACCATGACTACAGAATTACAGTTTCACAGCATGAAGCAGACCAATTCAATGGGTTATGTCAGAACAATCCCTTATTTAAACAAACACATCTGACAAATAGCAGAAGGCAACAGAAAAATGAGATAAATCCTCTGAACAGATTTGGTTTGCATCTGATACCCTTGAAAAGTTGTCTTTGGATTAAAGACCTCCTTTAAGAATTCAACGGTGAAGTAACAGTCTGTTTCAAAGCTCGAGGTAAGACTGTGGCAGAGCTAGAAACTTTCTGTAAACAAAGCTTTCCTTGCTCCAATAAATTTCATTACTTTGTGCCAGAAAGCAGCTCTGTTCCTTTACCAGTGTTAACTTTAATGCCTGGAAAGCAGTATTTCCATTTGTTCATGTGGTAGTAAACCTGTTATTCCATTCAACCTATAAAAGGTGAAGAGAAGAGCCAGCAGGAATGAAGAACCTATAAGAGACTTCAATGCAAGTTTGCTTAGCTTAATAAACAAAAGCTGAAAGTGCGCAGTATCACTCCGAGGCTGAGAAATTAAACTAGAACAAGGACAAATAATTATTAAGGTGCTACTGATGCATGTAGTTTGGACACCAAAGTACTAAAACTAAGGGAATTTGGAAGTTTCACTATCAAACTACTGAAAGGAAGAAAGAAGATGCCTTTCAGACTATGGTTTAATTGTTTACAAGGGGATTTCTATTTCAGAGTGGACCTCACTGCAGATAAACTAAAAAGGATCTTAAAGACTCCCCACCTTCTAACATCCAACAGTGCTTTGCTATACTTTCTTTCCATCATATTGTATAGTACTGACTAAATCTTCTAAAGTGTTATCATACAGAGGGATCACAATAAAAATTGGCCTTTAGTGCAAAAGCAGGGTGGGAAAGAAATAAGATGTGAATTCTGGTGAATTCTAACATTTCAGACCTCTTCTTATAAACTGATCTCTTGTAACTTCAGTAGCAACTTAAGTTATACCAAAAAAGGTTAAAATCAGAATAACAACAGTTTATTTCTCCTGAAAGTCAAACAACATTTGTGAATTTCTGATTTGTAGTAAGTCATTTCAGCTATACTTCTGCATTCGTTAACAGCACTGTGTTACTACAGAAAAAGAACAGTGTAGAGGGAAGTACAAATTAATTCAAAACTTGCAGACTCTGTAAGCCACCAGAGGTGACAAAATCCTAAGGCAGGTGTGTGGACTTTCTCAAGTTGTCTTCTGTTGCTTACCAAGTCGTTTCTCTTACGAATGTAGTGCTGACCCTGTTGGAAACATGGTAAGGTATCGCTTTCAGACTTGGAAGCCTTGCTAAAACATTATCCAAAATTGTAGACTGCTGCATATTCAAGTGAATCAGGCACTGCTGCTCATGAAGATCATGAACAGTGAGCATAATAAGTGCCTAGAACCAAATCAGTAATTAATACAGAACTGCAGAGCATGCGTTATGAAACAAACTGACTTTGCATAATATCCTCAAATACTTCAGCATTAGATAAAAGGGTAAGGAAGAGAGAGATTATGTTACATCAGCAGTGGAAAAAAAAATCTTTCTGAGTTTAAATAAGCAAGTAGGAGAGCACTGCTAAAAGTGAAGAATCAAACAAGGAAATGCTGCAAATAGAAAGGCTGTGCTGCATGGAAACACACATACCAGCAGCAGCGAGACTAAAGCAAAGGGAAAGGGAATATGCATCCAATCATAAAAGAAGGGTCTGGTTTTTGATTTACCCATACCAGTGTTCTCCAATAAACCAGAAGTTCATTCCTATTCCGAGAAAAATTTCAAGGAGCACTTGCCAAAGTTATCTATCTACATACACAAGCAGCAGTGAAGAAATATCAGAAAGGATAAACACAGCTGTAATTACTAGTCAGAAATCTCATTTTAACAGCATTCTGCTCTACTTAGCACTCTCCTGGGAAGAGGAAAACTCATCAAATTGCCAAGGTTTCCCCTAAAATGAAAAATATTTGCACACTCTTCTGAAGCACCAAGAGGACTCAAGAAGGGCTTAGCCAAGGTACAGTATGAAGCCCTGGAAGGCACAGAACTGCTGCCATGTCCTGTAAGTCATCCAAGCACAGGATCTTGAAACATCTTGCTAGGGTTAGCTCATGCAAAAACTGAACCATTAGGAAGTATCAAATGGAGGAGTACAACTGTGGATTGAAGCCAGTGCAGTCCATGCTTCTGAATTCAAGCATCTCCTGGAGTCCAAATTCTGTGGCTCTAAGGGAAACTCTGTTATGTAAGGTGGGGGCAGATGGAAGAAGACATGCAACAGATCTTACAGCTTCATTTGAGTTATTCTCTAGCTGTAAAGTACTCACTCTGGCCCAAACTGAACTACATTGTACCACCCTAAAAATTCTAAATAATTGAAAAGTGAATCAGTCACAGCAGGTCTCAAAAGATCACACCATAATTGCAGCTATTAAAGACACATTTTTTACTGCAGCACAAGACAGGGAATAAAAGCTGGGGTATTCACTTCACATTTGTAGCCAGAAACTCTGCAGGGTCACACAGCTCAGCCAACCTTACGTACAAGCAACACGCATTTGTAACTATGGGACCAACCTTAAGGGTTGTTGATGACTTGCAGCATGCATCACCATCCTGGAATTCTGCTCCACGTATTTGGGGTTTTCAAAATTGCGCTGCTTATTTTTGCATCACAAATCCACCTGGTACTACAACAGTGTAAGCAATTGACAGCACATTCAAATCATGTCTTCAAAGTAAAACACAAGTTTTTCTCTCGTGTGAGCTGGTAACTTAACACCACCAATTCCACTGAAACCATCCTCTCAAAACAGTGAAAGTAACTGTCATCACAGAACTACAAGATTAAAATCATACATAGAGCCTTTGCGTTTATTAGAATTGAAACAAGAGATTTCCAGTTACTGCTTGTACTAACTAAATATCAGACAAACTTCAAACTGAAACACTGAAGTTTATCACAGGTTGACTGTAAACACTGTCTTAAACTGGATTAATCAATGAGATGATTTGAATAAAGTAATTTTACTACTTGTAGAAAAATCTAGCTATGAGGATTTTGATTGGCATTATTTTTAATGAGATAAGATGAATCAGCAGCAAAACCAGAAGTTCTG
This sequence comes from Centrocercus urophasianus, assembly GCF_019232065.1. Taxonomy (NCBI): domain Eukaryota; kingdom Metazoa; phylum Chordata; class Aves; order Galliformes; family Phasianidae; genus Centrocercus; species Centrocercus urophasianus. Next base: position 22,162,621 of record NW_024884722.1, read on the forward strand.
GGAAAAGGGCTACTTCCTCTGCAGAGCAAAGTCACTGCTTCAAGAAAGCTGACTGTCCCCTGCCTTCAGAGGAAGAGCACGGGGAAGATTATATAAGACATGTCACTCACATTTGCACTGAAAAGACTTCACAAGAAAAAAGCCATTGCATATTACAGTGTAGTATTACCAGAGATATTTCAAAATGTTCAGCACTGAATGACTTGGTTTCAATCTTACAGAATTCACGGGTTTTTGTTTGTTTGTTTGTTTGTTTTTTGTAAGAAATGCAGTATGTACCTAGATTAAGTTAAGGGTTCACTGTACTTGTTTTCAGAACTTTAAAGAGATCTTTTGGAAGCCAGGAAGGAGACAAAATATTACGAAAAGCCAGTGCTGACATTTAGGTAGTAGGGCTTTTTTGTTTGTGTTTTGGCATTGTTTTTTATTTGCTTACTGGAGGTAGTATGCTAGTCCTTAGAGATTCCCTCTATACAGTGAATGAGTGAAGGAAACAGTCATAAATCAAGACAGAGTACTTCTGAGAATGTTCACAGCAACTGATGTTATTTCAAGATGCTGGGCACAGAAAATAACCTAGTCAACACACACAGAACATAATGTTCTGGTAGTAAAACATAGCAGTGACAGATAATTCATAGTAATGTGAAATGACCAGGCTACAAAGTATAAAGATATTGGTGATTTGATTTTTAAAATGATGTGAAGAGGTCTGCCTCTTCCCCTTCTACATTTTTTGGGGAAATCTTTCATTTTAAAAAAAAAAAGTTCACATTAAATAATTCCACACTTCACACACAGGAAAAAAGTAAACAACAAAAAACTTATTGCTTCTATAAGAGACACATGATGTTGAGCAAAATTAAATCACAAACTCATAACTGAATGAGATTCACTAAAATCAAAGAACCTTAAATGTATCTTTCTTGCTGTTATTAAACAAAATTACCATATGCAATGGATATAAAATATAAAACATTTTCAGTACTGAAAGGGCTACAAAATAACTTTCAGTATTTAGAATAGCATTTGGGTTTTTGAATTTGCAACATGATTTTTATGCACATTGTATCTAAAAACAAAACAAAAATTAAGATAATATTTAAATTTCAAGTTGTTAAGCTAATCTAAAATTATTTGTTATGTAAGAAATTAACAAACACTCTTCTGAAAGCTTGTAAGGAACTGTCTGTTAAAACAGTGCAGAACAATCCTAGGTTAAGCTAGCACGTTTACGCTGATGTGACAGAATCTCCTATTCACCTGGTTGTGGATTCAGGTTGTGCTACTAAAAGCATCTCTTTGAATACTAAAAAAAAAAGAATTTAACTTGAAAAGTTAAACATTTGCATGTTCATCAGAAATGTACTTTTTTTTTTTTAGAGAGAAAAACACAGAGGCATTTTTAAAGTAAAACAGCAGAGTCCAGAGGCCAACGGAAAAAAAATAAACAAAAATACCTCTCTTTAAAAGCGATCAAGTGATTAAATAAACCCCAAACTTTACATTGACATGTAAGAAAATTTTCAAGAAGAGACCAAGCACCATTTTTGTACTGCTGAGTTCCTGCTGCAGGCCTGGGACCTTCACCAGGCATTCAAAAACACCAAAGTATGCCCTGCTGGATATTTCTATATTTCACAGCAATCTCTTTCATTTCCAAACCAGTGCACATTTTTTCCACTGTCAGCGTGTTTCAAAAGAAACTGTCTATTGTGAAATGGAAATGAAATCTTAAGAGATTACATGCAGCCTTAAACGTAATTCTGGAAAAGATCAGAAGACTGAACTTAAGCCACGAATACATCCCTCTGAGATGCATCTAGGAAAGCTGGTCAAGACTGTTGAGCACAATGACTGGCATCTGCTGAAAAGGATCATGAAACAAATGTATCAGAGACTGGAAAAGCACCCACGTCTGATGTAGAAGGGTTGGCAGCTGCCAGACTAAGTCTGTGTCTAGCAAACCCTTGCCCTACTATTCTGATCACAGTTTGCAATGCAGAGGCCTGTAAGGAAGCAGAAAAATACTTGTCGATATATTAACAACATATGATACAGGTGAGATGGATTGTATTCAGCCATTTTATGCCACAGTTTAGCTATGGGAAATAAAGTAAAAATTTACAAGCAGAAGGGGACGTACTGCAGATTTTGTTCTCTAACCACATTACCTTTAAGGCAATGTCAAAACATGCACAGAGCTATATTCTTATTTAAACACCTCGATAAAGTTCTTATTTTGAAAACAATGTTCAAATCTAGGTCCACCATATAGCATTATAAAATCAAATAGTGTGTCAGATAACTCAATGAGAGATAATGGAATCTTACTCATGTTTAACCAAGCCTTCAACTCTACTTCCTTGTGATCAGTAGGCATGCATGGCATGGCTTTTACTGACTGACCTGCCAAAACCTGCCTATCCTCATTTAATTTGTACTCTGTTTGAAGGTGGTGCCAGAGTGGTTTTGCTGGCAGCTGTTTTTTGGAGGGAGTGTTTTTGGTTTTTTGTTTGTTTCCTGAAGAAATGCAGAGAAGGAGCATGTCCTGTCTCACAACCAAAGGCCAGTTGTAGGTACTCAGGTTGCTGACCATCTTCCAGTCTGGTTCCTGCTCAAGCTGATCATTTAGCATTTGAGAATAAAGCAACTGATGAAGCAGAAAAATGTACAATAATAACTTTTCCTGAATTTAAGATAACTATTAACAGAATAGGTTGGTGTATCTGAAGCATAAAGACTGACACATGAAATTCTACATACATTTTAACTATTAATAATTGCTTCACCATTCAGATTTTACCTGAAATTCAGGTAGGAATTCTCAGGGATACAAGTCTTGAAAGTAACAGTGATATATTCATTCTCCCATTAAATCCTGCATTTGCAGGAAGCAAATAGGAAACAAAATATCCGTTTGAAATCCTTACATAGCACTTGGCCACAGAAAGTTAAAAATACGCTAACAAAATCTCCTTTCTTGCCTCCAGCAGTTTTTAAAAGTCTTTGGCATTTAAGTACACAAGGCTGGGCAAAAACACTAAACCAAAATCTGTTTCTTTCAAGAAGGACACTTAAACTTATATATAACTTTAGGCAAAAAATAAAATGTATTTTGAGACTCAACTAAATCAAGTTATAGAAATTGACCTTTATTTAGTAATCAGTTTCTTTAACTTTTTTTTTTTTTTGATACAAAGTGACATTTTTATTTTAGTACAGAAAAATCATGTCAGAACAGTACCTGTCTGTTTCAGTTGTACCACTGAAGTCTACTCTGACCTCAAACTTTAAAAAACAAAGAAACAAAAATGAAATAACTGAAAAATAACTGCTGTCCCTCACCATGACAAATACATGCATACCATCTTCTATTTCATTTATATATATACACACAGTATTACAACAATATAGTAGAATAGTAAATAAAATAATACTGTATATATATATATGTTTTGTATGTATTACAGTTCAAAAATACTCTCTCTATATAGCATGTAACTATATATAGTACTTTGAACTATAAAATAGCATCTGCAAAATGGAATTTAAATTTAGGACCAAATGTTTCTTTGAAGACCTGTGCAAGAAGAATCCCTTTTTCATTTAAACAAGCTGCAAACAAAACTGTAGGTTGTAGTGTAAAACTGGAAACCCCTACATAATGAAATGTTAGGAACAACGACTGAAAAGCAGTTCTACTGAAATTATATTTTAAAAACAATTAAAATACAGTACCCAAAAAACATGGCACAAGAGACAGAAGAGACAGGTAAAAAATCTGTGTTAGGAACACAGAGTCAGAAGTGCAAAAAAAAAAAAAAAAAAAAAAAACAAACAAAAAAAAACCAAACAAACAAAAAGGAAACTGATACAATGGAGTTTGGTACAATAAGTAAGTATTGCAATCAGAACTAAACAATCACTTACTTTTTACAGTGAAAACATTAACAATTCAGTACCTTTCTACAGGCTTTTAATCAGAGCCCTAAACCTGTGGCTGCTCTTAAATAAAAAACTATGTGAATGCTACACACTGAAATACAAAGCTTCAGAATTACCCTGCAAAATTGCACCAACGTAAGCTTTCCATATTTACAGTATCTGAAAGTGACAGAACACAGCATGCTAGGCCTAGCTTACGACTCTTGCCCACCTGTATTTATCCAGGCCCAACAACCAAAAATTGTTATTTCTCAACACACAATAAGTTTGGATTGTTCAGTTATATTATGACATTTAAATATCAGGTTCATGCATAAGACAAGAAACAATGTCTTTGACAGACAAGTGTTGACATAATACAAACAGTGGTCTGCCCTGTAAAAGAGTGTACTTCCTTCTGAACTTACTCCCAAGACGTACCAATAAAATCCTGTATTATCTGGTTGTCAAGTCAATGTGCTTAGAAATGGTAAAAACTGCAGGTAAGAGTCATGTGCATAAACCATTCACTCATACTCAGAATTTCACTCTGTTTTGGAGAGTTACCTCATTTTGTGAAAGGACACAGAGTTATAAAATAAAACAAAAACAACAAAAAAGACATTCAAGTAAACAGCAACAACCAAATACTTTTGAAAAGGTTTTTGTAAACTTGTTGTTCTACAGGGTTTTGCAGCATTGCTAAATTCATTATTTATGGACAAGTCCACACAGGTTGTAACCCACATGCCAACCTGTCACATGTATAGCAGAAGAGACAAGCTCGGTGAAGTGATCTACCCTTCCCAAATGCCTTGTTGGTTCTTCTTGTGTTCAGTGTTATCGTTCCCCTTCATGAAACAGGAATCACTTACTTACATCTTTATAAAGACAGAAACGGGCAGAGTCCATTGAATAGAAAGTTAGTTGGTTATTTAAACCTGCAAAGCAGTTTCACAGCAAAAATAAATCTACAGTGGGCCAGCTGGGATCCACAGGACTTTGTTTTGTTCTTGATCGACAGTTGTCATAATCTGAGTGCAAATGCTTGAAAGGGCTCCTCCCTGGACAATGCCTAGAGAAAAAGATTTCCCCCCCCACCCAAAAAAAAAAAAAAATTAGGTTGAAACAAACAGTTATGACTAAGTACAAAGAGCAGTCTTGGGCATTTTTATGATGTTTATCAACAGATCAGAATTAATTTACTCAATTCAATATTTTCCAGATGCATAAGTATTATAACAGGGAGAAGAATAAACAGAGCAAGGAGTCAAATGTCAGTATACAGTCCCTTCTGCTAGCTGTTGAAATAGCCCAGGGAAGCAGTAGAATTGATGGGTATAATTAACTAAGACAACTGTTTTGTTAGTCTTCCATATACTATTTTCAGAGGCATCAGGTGGCAGTTTAAGTCTAAAAATGGTCAGAACATACAATATAATAAGCCTTCTCTGTTCAGCACGTAGTGCTACAGGTTTTGAATTTATGTGGTAATATACATGGAGACTATAGCTGTAGCAACTAGGTACTATTTGCAAATATTAGAAACAAATTAAGAGGCAGCTTACAGAACGCAGAGCAAAATAAAACAGCTGTGGTTGCTACCTCAACTCTTACTAGCAATTATACTCAAAGAACACACGACCAATAGCAAGCAATTCCCTGAAGACTGATTCAAGAGGTAAACAAAGAACACCCTGCATTCTGCCCTTGCTAAAGATACCAGTTATAAGTAGTATTATATAAGAAGTAAAAGGCCAACACTGACACAGAAGGGAAAAATGTGGAACCCTTAAGACTTAAAAAGTGAGAAACTTCGTGACTTAAGAAATACATCAATTAAACATCTGGCCTAACACTAATGCTGAAAGCATACAGAAGTCTACAAAGCTTGAGATGTAGTTTCCAGTTCTGAGAAGACAGAATTTAATTTGTGTAAAAAATGTAAGTAACTCTGCAGTATACACTGCAGGTACTGATGTCATATAAATTTGGATACAGAATGCAGAAAAGAACAAAGCCTATGAAAGGTGATTAATGGCATTTAGGAACAACTTAGATTACAAGTAGTGCTTATAATTTGGTACAGGAAACAAAGCCAGTTCAAATGATTCATAAGAAAAAAAAAAAAAAAAAGGCAGCACTTAAAGTAGTCACAGAGTTTAAGTTGCAGAGTATCCCATACAGCCTCGTGAGGAAGCTACTAGACCTAATATGCTTAACTACAGCCTTATCTTATACACCAAGTTATGATTTCAACAAGCTTACACATCAGTGCAGCTTGAACAGCAATCCTATCTGACTACCATCATCTGGAAAAGCTGATGACAGCTGGAGACTGCTATATTAACACTAACAGAGGGAGGCTCTCCCACAAGCCACGTGAGAAGGCACATGAAGCACCTTGTTTAAGTGAGTCCACTTTCACTATCAGAGTGAGATTATAATACAACCAATGCCTTAACAATTAGCAGAAGATAGTGCATGAACATCATTTAGATTAACATTTGTCTTAGGATACACCATGACAGCTCTATACTAAATGTATCCTTCACCTTCCACTCCTCTGTGCTTGGCAGGTATATTTCAAAATAATTCTGTAAGAATCCCATTGTTTTGAGAGCCTGAGGTTGAGTTCTGTTTGGTTTGGGTGCTGTTACTTTTTTTTCTTCATTTTAAGTTGTGTCGCCATTCACGTTAAAATGGATAGGATTCCACCGTTACTCTCTTGAATGCATATAGAACCATAAGAAAGTATACTCTGAAACCAGTACAGGCAATTTATGAACACAGCAGCATTCCCCTGGGAAAATATTAGCTGCAGTCCAAGATTTGAGTTACAAATCTAAAAGTGTTAAAAAGGCCTCCGACGTTTTTTACTTTAAATTACAATGCATTTTTAAATTAAATTTAAATTACTTTAAATTACAATGCACTTTTTGTTCATTAGTTTGTTTTTCTTTTAACATAACTACAGAACAAATTATTCCTTATATGTAATAAAGCTGACAACATTATTAAATTATCTTCGCTGTAGTTTTGGTAGTCTGGGCTTGTAATAAAATATTCTCAGATTCTCCTTCAAATACAAAATTCAAAATCTCCTAAAAATCAAAACACGTAAAAGCAAAGGACAGCACTTGTATCTAGAGATTTTCTCTCCCAGAGCATGAGGTTGCCAAGTATGGAAGTAGAATGAAAAAATGACAGCCAACCAACTAACCCCTTGAATCAAACAACATATTTCAAATTACAGTATAAAGTGAATAAATTGCCACAGTATTTCCAGTGAAACGCTGACTAGATACTAACCTGTAAAGTACTTGCTATACTCTTGTTCTATTTTTTGAGCTGTCTCAAACTGTTCTTTGGAATGTTTTTGTGTAACTTTGTCCCTCAGGAAGATCGGGTCTTTTTGCTCTCTGCAAAAAAAGAAAACAGGAACAAAGAGATAGAAAGAAAAAGATTATTATCGTTTTTTTTTTAATTTGACTTGAAATACATAATTGCCTTTAGTTTGGTGAATGTGAGGAACCAAATAATTTGCAACCATAATGCTGTGAACAGACTGCCATCTACTGTGGTTCAGCAGTACTGACATAGGCATGAGAATCATTTCTGTTCTACAGATTTCTATTTGCTGTAAAAGAGCAAGAGTCTTCCTTACATCTCAGAAATTGGGTACAAGCTGAAGGAGAAAGAACACTAGTGCTCTATACACAGAATTAGAACCATGGCCCTGCTCATTTAAAGGGCCTAAAATAAAGAGCACTGTGCTAATGGAACATAAGAGAATATTCTCCTCATTTGTACCTATTTCTCTCTCACCTTATATAAGACACATCAATGAGGTCAGTGTTATACAAACTTGTGAATAAAATAAGAAAAAACCTAAGGAGAAGTGGCAAAAAAATCTTCATTTAGATCAAAGCTTGTAGTACTTTTCTTTGAATAAGGCTTTGATTTCCCAGTAGGGGATTCTGTAAAAGGAGGCAAAGTTTATAATCAACTAGTAAAGTCATATAGATATGCACTGACCCAAAATAACTATTGTTCTTTATAAAAGCAAGAAATAAGGCAAAATTTGTTTAATAAATAAAAATAATTACAACTTAGTTAGCTTCAGTGCTGTGAGGGATTGTGAAATTATGCCATCTGGAGGTGGGGAGAAAAAAAAATAAATACACAGAATGCTGACAGAAGTTGTGGTAAACAAAAAAAGTTTTTCAGAAAGACCTTAGCTGCCCAGAACAGGCAGAGGCAAGTGCAAGTTCATCTTACTTGAAAGCTGTTAGAAAGCTTTGCTTCTCGACACTTAAAAAATAAATAAATAGCTTTGATGCTCAATACTCCATTTTCAAACAGGCTCAAGATATCATGATATGACAGCTTCATTTATCATTCCATATCATTCCACAATCCTAATGAAATACACGACAAAACTTTGTCTTGCTCATATTTGAAAATGGGGATACTTATCTTCTTTATTAAACAGTCCTCATATTTACCTAAAGATCAAGAATATTAGTCTTCAACTTTCAAAATGAAGACGGTAGAAGTAAAACAAAATTACTTCTTAATACTTATGTAGGGAGATTACGTCACTTTTCCCACTTCTATCAAAAGGTACAAATGCTTCCTAAAATATCAGTGGAAAGACCAGGGTTTTTAACTCCCAGATTCTGTTCCTGACTATATTTAAAAAAGAAATTCCCAATAACTTAAGGAGCACTGCCAAGACCACAATACATTCGCTCTATGGAAAAGGCTGATTTCCATTGCTGCTTTTACTGGAGAACAAAGGTGGTAAAGTCAAGGTTAAGGATCAGTTGTCCAAATTGTAAGAGAGGAAACTCAGTGCATTCTCACACTTGGCCCCACTGAGAAGGATGAAGCTCTTCATTTAATCCCCAATATTATCATGAATCACAATCATATCTATCTTATGGCTTACACAGTGGTGTGACTGAGAACCTGAATACCTCCTTAAGTACACAGAGTTTGTTATGTGTTGTTTGATTTCTGAACGATTCACATAATTGTAATGCAATCAAAATAAAATCGAGATCATGTGCTTCACAGGTGGCTTTCGTGAGGATTAATTTCTGCATTTGATATACAGTTAAGATAACTAGGATGAAAGAAATAACAAAGACTCAGAATTACTTTGTTAAAATAAACATCACAGAACTACATCCCTCACAGACTTACTTGATTTGTTTAGCATTTTTGTAGCGAATAAAAATTACTATAGGGTAGATATGAACACTGTGGAGCCGTTCGATGGCATGAGGAGCGATGTCAAGCAGACAATGACAATCCTAAGATTAAATGTAAATGAAAAACATTCTTTCAGTTAGAGAGCACAAGCACACCTACAAATCCCCCACTTCTTCCTTTACTTAAATCACAGCAACCTAACACTTTCACAACGTGTTTAACATTTAGCAGCTACTGAACAATTTGTACCCATAAGAAAAACTGCAAGAAGTTGCATTTACAAAAAACATACATCAACAGAAATCCAAGCATTTGAAGTATTAATGAAATGAAAATCTTCATCTCAGGTTGAGATAAATATAATGCTTTTTTTTTTCCAAATTTAAATAAATTCATTTGTTCTTTCAGAAATCATAAACAGACAAGAGTTAAAGTAATAAGACTGTATAGTTTGACAGAAAACTATAAACAATGAATAGATTTTTATTAACATCTGTTAATTAACCTGTTGTCAGGATCATTATGCTCACAAGACAGATATGACTGCATTAAGTCAAACTGCTTAAAAAAGCGAAACAAGCAACTAAACTGTCATTTTATAGGGAGGCAAAACCATAGACTCTAAAAAAAAAAATTATTTCTAACTTTATATAATAACACTGCAAAAGAACATGCACATCCCAAGACGGAATCAAGTGCACCCTCAGCAAGTTTGCTGATGACACCAAGCTGAGTGATGCAGTTGACACAGTGGAAGGAAGGATGCCATTCAGAGGGACTCAACAGACTTGAAAGGTGGGCCCGAGTGAACCTGATGAGGTTCAACACAGCAAAGTGCAGAGTTTTGCACTTGGGCCGGAGGAATCCAGGCATTTATACAGACTGGAAGGAGCGGCCCTTGAGAGCAGCCCTGCAGAGAAGGACCCGTGAGTCCTGATGGATGAAAAACTTAACATGAGCCAACAGGGAGGTGATTGTTCCTCTCTGCTCTTGTGAGGCCCCATATGGAGTACTGTGTCCAGGTCTGGAGCCCCCAGTACAAGACAGACTGGGAGTTGTTGGAGAGGGTCCAGAGGAGGGAGGGCCACAAAGATGATCAGGGGACTGAAGTACCTCCCCTACGAGGATAAGCTGAGGGAGCTGGGCTTGTTCAGCCTGGAGAAAAGAAGGCTGCAATGTGACCTCATTGCAACCTTTCAGTACCTAAAGGGAGCCTACAAACAAGAGGGGAATCAACTCTTTGAAAGGGTTGATAACAGCAGGACAAGGGGGAAATGGTTTTAAGTTGAGGGAGGGAAGATTAAGGTTGGATGTCAGGGGGAAGCTCTTTACTATGAGATTGGTGAGGTGCTGGAACAGGCTGCCCAGAGAGGTTGTGGATGCCACGTGCCTAGAAGTGTTCAAAGCCAGGTTGGATGGGGCCCTGGACAACCTGGTCTTGTAATAAATGGGGAGATTGGTGGCCCTGCCTGTTGCATGGGGGTTGGCGATTCATGATCCTTCCAACCCAGGTCATTCTGTGATTTCTACAAAGATGGACTAACACTAAACTGTATTTAAGTAGTTACAATAATAACTTTTTTTTTTATTTTATTTTATTCTGTGGCCTGGGGAAGAATTTGCTGGACAATGCCAAGACAAAATTTCCACTTTCCCTGCTCCTTAGAATGACTATATAATGCAAATCTTACCAAGAACTACAGCATTAATAGTGACTCACCTTTTCTGTTATCTCCTTTATTGAAGCAACAGTTGTCACATCAAAATGTCCACTCCTCCGTTTATAATCTATAAATAGGCAATCCTTCACACCTCTCTCAATGGCTTGTTGGGAAGCTTTCATAACCTCTGTTACATGGAATCAGAAGAGAATCACTGCTCATTCCTACTTTTTAGGCACAGAACAAGAACTAACAGAGTAGCCTGTAAATGAAGATATTCCTTTTTTCTGCCTTTGTGCTACCATTTAATTCACATACAGATGCTACCATCTAACACAGGAGAAATTAGTTATATTCCCATACTTACCAAGAGGACATCTGCAAAATTTTCCTGGGGATTCTTTGACCAACATGTCTTTCACAGCATCAAGTAATGGTCCTAGAATAAGCACGGGTCTAGGAGAGGTACAGTCCACTTTCTGTACACGCTGATATGCCAGACTTGCAGAATCTACACCAAAAAAAGAATTATAAAAGTAGATATTATTCTCCTGGCATTCCTCAGATAATGTGGTAACTGTAATTGTGAAAACAACTTCACATCTGCTTTTCAGCAGAGAAGGGCCTTCAGAAATACAAAAATGCTAACTATATCAATTACTGCAATTTTCCCAACCTGACAGCTTAAAAAAAGACATTAAAAAAAAAAAAAAAACAAAAACAACTGAACCTCACAATTCCAACCCCTCCCATTTTTAAAAGGAATAATTCCTAGTTTGTGTTAATATTGTGAACAATATACACTAGTCACTTAATTTGTTAGGTTGAAGGGAGTGTTGTAATCAATACAACTTTTGTATAGCAATAAACAAACTGAAGATTTTTGAGTGTGCCCAGGATTTCTGCCTAGATTAAGTGATGCGGACAGAAATTGAGTAGTTGGAAAGAATGATTGAAACAACGCATCAAAATGCACCAAAAGCCCTCTCTCTCTGCAAATGAAACATCAGTGTCAATTATTAGGAATAGACTACCAAAAAAACCCTTTCTTAAAAAGAGTTTGACAATCTGGCTTACTATTTAATACAGGTTTTTTTGGGTTTGTTTTTTTTTTTTTTTCTTTGCTCCTGCAAGAAGTGTACATTTATCATTTATATGAATACCATACAGAAAGGTAGGTTATTTGTTAAATGTATTGCTCCAGACAGTTGAAAACAAAAAGATACCCTCTTGAGTACAACAAAGGTACTTGCCATCCAAGAATGGGATTGAGTCTGTGCTGATTGTATCAAGAGCAAGCAAATCCTTTCCATCTTTGGAACCACTCCGTTTGTGTTTGTGCTTTCTCCTAAAAAATGACCTTCGTGCTGCTGCTGACAATGTCTTGGAAGAGCTGTTCTCATCCTTAGTCTCAGACATGCTGTGTCTCCTATAGAATTCCTGATCCATCCTGTAGTAGAAGAGTTACAACATGGAGAAGAGACTATTAGAAGAAAATATAAAGAAAAGCAGAGGGACTAACAAACAAAATATATAACTTGGCAATAATTAATGTGATTTTGGTAATAATTTAAAAATGTTAATTCCTCCATGTCCCTGAGCTGTTCTACCAACATTATGCAATTGTGTTTGATGCAGTTTTCCATTAACATCACTATCCACAGAAAAATAAAATCACTGGTACTTTACAAGAACAAGTGCTGCACCATTGCGCTAGAGCATATTTTTGCTGTGGTAACTCTCACTTTCTGCTCTTGAATTATCTATCACAACATTGGGCTATGAGTGTTTTCCATTTATTATTCAGTGACAGTATAATTGAGTTGGTAGAGAAATGTATTTAAATACATCTCCCATAAAATGATTTCTGAGAATCAATATCTCCTAGAACCAACAGAAGCAAGCAAGTCTTACATCAGCTATCATTTGTCAGACAATTTTGAAGACTGAGGTAAGTAACTTGTATGGTTATCACTCACATATATTTACTAGGAATCTGTCCTCTTTCCAGTTTCTGAGCATTCTCATCTAGCTGCCAAGCCATCCAGCAACCAAAGTTTCCTTGTGGTAAAGTATCATCAACATACAAAATGTCATCCTTCTTAAAGCTTAAGTCCTGTTCCACCTCTGCCACACGGTCATAAAGTGCTCTGGAAAGAAAGACATAAATATGCTCTTCAACTGATCTCCATCAACTGAAACACAGAACAAGTTTCTTCAAAGAAAATGGAACAGATTAGAGCACAGAAGTTTACATTGAAACATGCAGACTTACTATGTTACAAATTGTGTATTCACAGTCAAAGAGTCTAGCTGGGATAAATTATTAACTTTGAATTTCTAAAAGGTGGCAAAAGAGATGTATATTCTCTTTTGTGATAGTATCATCCTAACCGCTTTACTTTGTTATTACATTATGCTCAAATACCTGATAAAGAATCCATCTCCAGGAAGCTCTTTTATCCTATTAAATTCCTCAATTCTGTATTGAGTCTTTATTTTGATATTTTCTCCAGGTTTCAACATTTCGAGGTAAGCTTCCTCAGCTGTTTTAGTTCGCATATCAATGGATCCATACTACAAAAACACAAAACCCTTAAGCGTGATACAAATCTTAACAGACAACAGAATTAGGTGAGCTTGAAAAACCATGTAAAACGAGTCTGTTTTTCATAATGGAACACCCTACATACAAGCAAATCTTGTCACTTACCTATAGCAGTTAGTACCTTAAAATGTCTATCAGGAGTTGCGATAAAAGGCAAAACACAAACTGAATGTAGTTGGCATAACCAGGAGAGACAGCTTACACTTCTTTTAAGTAGTACGGAAGCATAAGCTGAGAACTGCAGAATTCAAACAGGAAATAATTTTTTTTAAGGGAAAAAGGTTGCCTGACGGAAGTCAGAAAATTTCTAAGCAAGATCTACATCTGGATACTAGAGACACAATGGGAGAATCTCAACAGTCAGAAAGTATTAATGTTCAGCCGTATCTGAAAAGCTTATTAAAAGAAAAATATACAGCATCTTAACAGTCCTGTCAAGCAGAGAAATAGTCTTGTGTCAAATAAAGATAGTAAAGTCAAAGACATTTCATGATTTCCCCCAAAGTCCGATTAGAATTTCATTGTGTTAAATTCAATAGTCTTCTGTTTCACAGTATGTTCCATACTCCTATCTTTGTTGTCTGTACAGAAATATATTCAAGATTTTCCATTTAGATAAGAATAGCTGTTTATAATACCAAGTAGAATATATTAGTCCTTCAAACTCATGCAACCTATGCTCTTGGTGGCAGTTCTCCGGGTCTGTATAATCAGATCTTCATACATTGCAGTCAGAATAAAGGTTATGCATCATTTTCACAGTTTTCATGTTAGGCTCACAAAACATTTCCTATTGCAAGACAGCAAGATCCTCTGTACAACTTCCTCTTTGTATCATCCTAGACATTTTGTCTGCATGCAGTAAAGTTTTCTTAACTTACCTCAAGTATCATATCACCCAAAACTAGTCCATCAGGTCCTTTAGCTGGGCTATCATCATCTACATCTGATACAAATATTCCATACAGATTTCCACCACATATCTGGATCCCAAGATCCACTTGGGATTTTTTAACAACAACAGTTCTTGGTTCAGGGGTCCTTTTGTTTGTGTCCACAGGGCCCCTTTTGATAGGAAGAAATAACAGATATAGTTCAATTTAAAATCTTGCATGAAGAGCATACAAACAACTAGCTGCCATGAACAATATACGAGGACTGCTCTGACAGTAATGTCTCCTATTTTATTATGTTGTTCCACAACAACAGAGGCAGATGTTAGTGGTATGGCAGTAGAGGTTGAACCTTCTCACAATATTCTGTTACATTCTGTTGCTGTGCAACAGATGGCAGCAGAGGGGCAGTGTGACAAAATAGCATCTGACATGGAAATGCAAATGAAGCAGAGGTGTGGAGTTAAATCTCTCCATGCAGAAAAAAAAAAAAAAAAAATTCACCTACTGACATTCTCTGATGTGTTGTGAACATTTATGGAGATGAAACAGTGGATATGAGAACAGTGAGGTGGTGGGTCGTGTGTTTCAGCAATGGTGACAGTGACACGAAAGACAAGTCAATGTTCCAGACAGCCAGGCAGATTTTTACAAACTTGGCATGCAGGCTCTTGTTCATCACTGGTGAAATTGCAGCGCTGATGTTGGTGACTGTGTTCAGAGTGTTTTGTAGCTGACAATTTGCTGTACTGAACAATGTTATTGTGCTCTTTGTATTTATTGTAGCTTCCACAGAAATAAATAGGAGGCATTACTCTCAAAGCAACCTATGCATATCTACGGAATTATTATTTAAAATAGGCTATGTACAGATATAGTCATATAAAACAAACTTCATGTTGTTTACAGATCCTTATAACTAAACCAGTCTCATATTACAATTCCTCCACTCCTTGCAGACTCAATCTTTCAAATACAGACTGAAATCATGCAGTTTTACCTTGAGCCCAGTTAGTTTGTCTGCTAACTTATTTCAACCGGTCCACAATGTACACAAAACTACTTTTTACATCTATTCTGACAATACTTATTTTCTTCATTCAGGCAAAAATTGTTCTGTACCTAAAGGAATTTCGGGGACTTGTGGTCGGTGTGGTTTGTTTGGATGGGGGTGTCATTGTTCCTTCATCCTGTTCACTCACAGTATCGATTATGGAATGATTGTCAGGAGTTGCAGCTCCACTGCCTTGAGGGGTGGAATGATTACTCACAGGTTCTAGGCGAGAACTAATAGGAAAAGAGAATGAAAGGCTAGTGGCTAGCATTTCACCAATGTCAAATATTTTTGATGCAAACAAACTTTTTAATATGTCAAATAATCTACATTATCCATAAATCCAAGAGAAAAATAAAGCTCAATCTTGAGATTTGATCATGCATCTAAATGGGATAGATATTTCACTAAATCATACACTTTGTCTAATTTTGGGAAACTTTCCAAACTTCTCAACTATTAACAAAAAAAAATGGTTTGAAGTACCACAGTCTCCTAATCCTAGGAAGTCATTTTTAATTTTGGTTAAATTAACTATACTGAAATAAAAAAGAACATGTAAGTGTTATTTTGAGTCTAGCCACTCTTACCTTGATCGTGAATGATTGCCAAGCTGATACATGTGTGGGTTATACTGAGCCAGAATAGTAATTGTGTCACACTGTTGTCCAATGATTAATCGAGCCTGTTGCTCTGTAGCATTTCTCAAATTTATTCCATTAAACTACAGAAGAAACAAACAAGAAGTTGTCAAATTTTCAAATGGAAACTAGTAAAATCATTCTTTCAATCTCCTAGTCAATTCAACATTTAAATGTTGACTTATTTCAACAGGTGTAAATAGGACAATAGATGTCCTGCAATGATTCTTAAGTGTCTGAACTCCTTGGAAAGATTCACTAACTTTATTATTTGGCATCCCAAGCATGAGTTTAAAATCCTTTTACTACTGAAAGACATAAATATTCTGTACTGTGTTATGATTTGCTATAACTGATTACATGCAGATTGGTTCAGACTATTGATCAGAAAAAACAAACAAACAAACAAAAAAAAAAAAAAACCAAGACTTAAATATAAATTTATATCCATAATCAATTCAGGTCCATTTTAGTCATTCACACACGCATTTGCAAAGCAACTCTTTACACATTGTAAAACTCTTTGTACATTGTAAAATCGTCTTCCATATATTTATTTAGTGCTTCAGATCAGAATCTTAATGCAGCTGATCCAACTGATTATTTTTTAAACCAGCTTATCCCAGGTATGGATATAACCAAACAATAGTAGCACGAAATAGTAGTACAAGCTAACTGTATTTACTCATCTTATCCTGGAGAGTATGACTTTGGGACTACGTTGTTTAAGTACCTAAACTAGCTAGTTTAAAATTGACATATAACAACTATAAAAGATGCAAGCAGATCTACCATCAAGACATTTTATACTGATGCCTAACAAACAGCCTCTAACAATCGCACTTACTGGACTACCACAATACAGAATAACTCTGCCACTTCTCACAACACACAAGCTTTCACAAGGCGTTCTTTTGAGGAAGGTAGTTGTTTCAGGACTTGTACAAACAGATTAAAAGTCATAAGAATAGCAAGCAAACAATTACCTCTAGTAACTGATCACCGTACTCAAGTCCAGCTTGATGTGCAATGCTCCCACCTGTTACTTTAGAGACAAATATTCCACCATTTTCTCCACTCACAATGGAAATTCCTAGTGGCTCAGAACCCTTCTGCACTTTAACATGACGTGGCTCTTCCATGTAGGGCCTTTTAGAGGAGAAGGTTAAAACTGATTTGAACAAAATCGCACTTAAACCATAACGAAGTCATTTTTATATGACACACTTTATGGCTGTCTAAGTTGCAATAAAAAAATAAGTTTAAACAGTTACTTAAAAAAAAAATTACTGTCAACTGCTGTAAACGCATTCCTTTAACACCATGCAATGTACAGTGGCAGAATTAAATGTATACCAATTACACAACTGCTATAAAGCGTTATGGTAAATATGAATTACAAATAGTATGGTGGGGAAGTTGGTAGGAAATGAACTTCCAGATCCATACTATATAAAAGTAGTTTAGCTACAGTATATAACATGTAATTTACAAACCATATTCCAGAAAGGTATGTGACTATTATAAATGCTGGGAGTCTTTACTGGCCATGAAAATAAATATCATAAATGATGAGACAAATCAAAGAAAAACAATGCACAATATCAGATTTCATATTTGTATGCAGGGAAACATAAATTAGTAATGAAAATTAAGCAGTTGCAAACTCAAGCCATTAAGACAGCAGTTTGCATGGTATCATTACAATTACCATGCAAATTCTCCTCAGGGCAATTATCCAAACGTAAAATAGCACAAAGTGCGCAATACTGCTTGCGAAGGACAACCTTATATCAGGCCAACCTCAAACTCCTTAGTGATGAGAACCTAGGCCTAGGAGCCACAGGGATTCTCAGAAAAGACCTATTACGGAACAGATATCTGAAAGATGGAGAAGATTTGAGAAGAAAAGAACACTTAGAAAAAGACACACAGTAATACAACACCAGTAAGTATAACAAGAAAATGGATCTTATGAAAGAAAATCCTGATACGTTCTCCTTTCCTCCCCCATACTTGGAGATGTATCCACCCACACAAACAGGGCTAGCCCTCCATGGTGTGAATAAACAAATAGGAGCGTCCCAAAAAGTACTAGTTCATGTTATGATTAACTCAACAGAGTCTACATAGTGAAAGGCATCACGGGGTATTCAGAATGGAACTACTTGGAACAGTGATGGATTTAGGTCCCACTAACAGTGACTGCAGGTCTTGGTAGCCCTTCTAGCACACAATTTTAATAGCATTATACTAGTTTTGATAAGTATTAATAGGAGAGTCTTCTTTCCTAACACTTGACTATATAAATTAGATACTCCCTAAGCTGTGCAGACTGTTTCAATTACTTAAATCCTGCTGTTCAGATATCTGATGAGTTAAAGGAAGTTAACTGCTACTAACATATGTAGCAAATGAAGGGTGCCTTTGGAAATAGTAGAATTTGGGGCACATGTGAGGGGAGGGAAGAAGACACAGATTCATAATAAACTATGCTTAATGTTTCACAGTCTTTGAAGGCAAGCATCTGGTAGTCTTCTGCAGCAAGGACATAACAACTTGTCAGTTATTATTGTACAACAGAAAAACTGTCAATTTGAGACAATCTTATCAAATCAACATCACTATTAGAGACAATACCTACCTACCTAAGCCTTTTACTTAATATCACAATGTGATTACATACTAATGGTCCAAAATAAAATTTGTCAAGGTCTAATAGCTGACTGAATACTAGAACTATATTTCTGTTATCTGTCATACCCTTATGTTTCCACCTACCACATGCATTTTCCATTTGGATTGGAATGAGTAAGAATCAAACCCACACAAATTGCACCTTAAGATTTTAGTAAATACCAAATGAAAGGCAACTAGTAATGCATATAGTAGGGAAACAAGAATGAAGTAAAACAGAATGGTAGCGTTAAAAATGTATCTTACTTTGGTAAGCAGTGTTTTTAAAATCAAATGAAGCACACTCTTCTACAGTACTCAAACTACCTGCCAGAATCACTAAATGCTGCTTAGAAATAAGTTGTAATTGATCACATTTCTTTAAATTTTTGTTTAAATTGGTTTTCCTAAAAAAAAAAAAAAAAAAAAAAAAAAAATCGATCAACAGAACAAACTTTTTTTTAATCTGTATTATATGATATGGGGAAAGGCCAAGCAAATTGCTTATATTCTGTGGGGAGGACAGGTGACAAAAAAACAACCATTTAAAGATGCTATCTAGGCGTCATCACACATTTGTTTAGGATACATTTAATTCAGAAATACCTATTTCAATAAGCCTTTGTATTTCTGGGATGTGTGGTTTTTTTCCTGAACAAAATAATATTCTTTTGCAACTGAGGGAGTCATCCAGACTTCTGCTTATACATGGTACACCAAGAATAAAAGGGTTGGAGCCTGACTGTATTTTGACCTTCGGATCAATATTAATAAAAAATCTTAATTCCCAGAGATTAGAATGTACATTTTGTACTGACAAAGCATTATAAGGATATCAAAAAGCTAGCTTTTGCCACTGAACACTATACATAATCATTAGTCATGTGAAAAAGATAATAAATTGTGACTTGGAATTTGCAATTGACAAGTAGAAGAACACTCATATAAGAAAACAAATATAGCACAAAAGTCAAAAAGAAGTATAAAAGCATGAAAAACCCACAAAGACCTCTTCCATTCCCTTTCAAAGTTGCACTGTATACAGTATATAGTGTCACTACAATAACTTAGTTACAGATTCTTTTAACTACATAAAAAACATTTCATATAACATTTTATAAATAGCTTTTTATTACTACAGGCAAACTTAGGATACAGAATATCCTTATTCCTTCATTCACATTCTTATAGTCAGTCCTTTTACACAAGTTGGGCAATACAAGACAGTCCTAAAGTCCACATAAATGTAATCTATTTCAGCACATCATAGATCTTTTATACTGCCCAGAAGACATTTAGTTGTCTCAGTGTGAAGAAAAGCCTGAATCAGATTTGTGTTTTATTGGCCAATGCTTTGAATTCATACAAACTGTTTCATATATTCAGTCTAGCCAGATAGTGATGTCCAAGAGTGATACCCTAAACAACAAATCTTGAATGTATTCATAATGAGATGAAAATTCAGTAACAGACAAATTTAATCATCTTAAGAAAACAATATCAGGTTCAAACTGTGCAAGCAGCTGTGCAAAGACTTGATGCTATAGCTCTTACTGGTCCAGGTACAGCCAAGAGGATCACAATAGATTATTACGTATGGATATATTCTTGCACTAACCATCTCATTTTTATTTATCTGGCTGAACTGAATCAAGGCATAGAAGTTAGAGCACATATTGTACAATACTAAGCCAGTTGATATTTAACTATCAAATATTACTAGGTATTTTATTTAGTTTTCTAGAGTACAGAACAAGCCTATCATAAATAAGCATCTGAGCTCAAGTGAATGTATCTCAATTTAGACTGTATTTGGCATGGCCATTAATCTAACATGAAAAAAAGGAAATCTTTATGAAATTCCTTATGTTTCTGAACTGAAGACACAGGTTTTAAAGAAGAAATTTATACAAAGGTCCCTATGTACTTTGTAAAGAAAAGAAAAACATTAAGTAACAGGAACTCAAATGTATCTCTGTGCCTTCATATTCATCATTTATATCAACTGTTCACATTCCTTCCAAGCCGATAAATGTACAAGATATCATTGGACACATTCCTATAAAAAGCAAATAATGTGGGGACCTTACCTATCTTTCCTACGTTCTCCAGCAGATACTGGGCTAATGGAAATTCTAGGTAAAGTAGAAAGGGAGTTCTGAGATTGGCTGCTGGCAAAGGAAGATGTTTCCAAGTTAAGAGGTGACTGGGGAGGAGTTATCAAGCTGGGACTGCTACATTCAGAGTGTGACAAAGAGCCTACAAAACCAAATCAAAACAAAAACATAAAATCAAGTTAGGTTTTAGTGTACTGCATTTGTCGTAATTCAGAGATCTACAGAGACATAGGGAATGATATAGTACATATCTGACCAAACCATTTGCTAGCAATCTGGTAGAGCTAAGGAAAGCCAGTCTTCTAACTTCGGTAACTGAATTCAGACTTTGCAAACTCACTGCCCCTAGTGTCTATATAACAAATGTCCTCTATAAACATGCATATACGTACTGCCATTCTCACCATAGAAAGCTGGTACAGAAAAGGAACATTCAGTAGTTTGCTTCCTCTGAAAAAGCTACAAAAAATACATCTCAAATTGCTAATTATGAAACTAAAAAGACCAACTAACAGTTGCCATTTACTGTAATAGAATTTTTAACGTACAATCAGTAATAAAATAGTATGAAAAATAACATTTAAATAATTTTAAAAATACTGTAGGTAATTTCACTGTAAAAACATTTAAGACATCATTACACAAGAAAAGTGCAACCATAAAACACAGCTCAATAGTTACTTTTTTGTTTCATTTTTTCTAGTATGTCATGGCCTAGAATCAACTAACAGAGAGGTTTTTGTTAGATTTTTGCTTTTTGTTAGATTTTTTTTTAAATTACAATGTATCAAAATACAGATTTTGTAACATTCATAAAATTATTGTATTTAGATTTTTGAGCAACTTCATTTAGTAACTGACAAGGCTTTGAACTGGAAACAGTGAAAATACTACAAATAAAATTACCTCTGTCAGAGCCCATGACGGACCTTGGATATCTTGGCGTTAAAGGGATCTTAATCCTTTCTGTTCTGTACTGCAAATTACTCGAAGAACCTATTTTTAGAATAACAAAATTATACCTTGCCAAATTTTAAAGGAATAACATGAAAAAAAAACATTTACCCTTTACTTTTTCAATAAGCAGAAAAATGGGTTCTGAATTTCTGCAGAAGCATTAATGATTATTCTCATATACATTGTGTCTAACATACTTCTGATAGTTACATGGTGAGTACAAACAGCGCAGTGCAGTCATACAGTGCATATGTACAGTTCATTCTTCATTGAAAAATATTTAAAATTTTTGATACAACTGCAATTTAACTGAAGTCTAAGCAAGAAACTAACACTTGAGGTTTCTAAGAACCCATGGGCCTTGACAAAAGGTATTTAAAGCATTTTTATTATATTCTGCTTGGATGAAGACATTATTCCCTGGTACTGTTTCCTAACTGCTGTGACTTTTTGTTGCTGTTGCAGCTACAAAGCTGCCATGCTTTATTCAAATGCAATCATAATAACTGATGGAACTCAGGAACACATACATGCACAAAAAAGGTAGTACGTAATTCAAAGTGAAAAAAAATTCTATAATGTTAAAATGCTTAAAAAAAAAAAACATACATTTTCTTCGGTTCTATTAAGATACATGCCAGTGTATGTTATGTCAGTGTCAATCAAGTAAACACAATTGCAACTATTTCCAACAAGATGATTTACAGCAGGTTATTACTTTTTTGTTCTGGATGCTCTTTCCTTTTCTCATCTCCACCTCAGTAAACCTCAAATATAATTTGGCTGGACATTCCATCTTCATGAGAATACTTCCAAATAGTAATACGTGTTGAAAGGAGAATTTTGCATCACTCACAAATAATACTTTAAAAGAGACTATTAACAGCAAATTAAACAAGGCTACTTCCAGGGAACGCCACTGAGCATAAAACTAGAAAAATGAAGCGAAGAAACTCAGGAAGCCTTTTAGGCTTTGCAAACTTTGGCAATTCTATAAATCATGAAAATAAGGAATTTTCCATTCATTATTATTCTCTTGTATGGAAGAGTCTCACATGAAATAAATCAGAAAAGCAAGTTACCAAGTCTTGCACTGGATGGCAGTGAATTTGAGCCATGAGATGCTCTTGTACGTGGATTTTCAGAGTATTCATTGGAGTGCTTATGACTCAGGTCCAAGCTCAAGCGACCTTGATGCTGGGCACTACATCAAAACAAAAAACAGGGCAACAGTCAGAACTGGGTGAAGTGTCTCAGCAAACAATAAAGTAGCCAACAGACAATTTTGATTATCCTTATCCTGAGTAAAATGAATTCTCCCCTACTTCTCACTTCCTAATTGTCCTGTCATTTTACTAATTAAGACAACTCAGAGAAAAGAGAGCCTAAAGTGCTTTAAAAAAGATGGAAAGACTTCGTTCAAAAGATTAAAACAAACAAACAACAAAACAACAACATTACAAAGTAGTTGATTAAAAAAGCAATTTCTTTTTCAGCATTAGTCAGCAGAAGAGGAGGGAAAGACAAACGATCAGTTTCTGAAAGACATGAAAGCAATTGGCAAATCATGCTATTGAGAAGTTTGAGTCTAATAGTGTTTCACTCCACACTGAACAAACCAGCTACCTGAAGCAATTTCATCCTAACGCGAACAAAAACTTAAGGTGATAGAAAGTTCAAAACACCTGGGATGCAGATGCTGATGGCATATTTGGCTGGCAACAGATGGGCAATTGTTGGTGTGTACTCTGTGGCTCCACGCAGTATAGATGGGATTTCGCATGACTGCAGTTACTGCAGGGCACGGTGCTAAGCTTCTTGGTACAGTACCTGTTTAAGATGACAGAAATACACTCTTACCAACATTACTAGCATATAAATTACAGGTATATTTAATACAGTATATTTAAATAGTTGCATAATTATACATTGTTGTTTACATTTATGTTTATCTATAATTATAATTTATCACCATATAGGCAAATAATAATCCCATGCTTTTTAAGTACAACGTGGTATTTTGAATCTGGATTATAATTTTCTACCGTCAGTAAATTAAGTGCCTTGGGACTACAGAAAAAAAAATCATTCACATCATTTTCAAATATACCTAAAACACTTTGTTTTCAACTGTTAAACTTCTTTATACAGCAACAAGAATCTCATTTTTCTCTCTGTATAGTCATCTGCCAGAAACAGAAGTTTTTATTCCGTACTTGAACTATCTGCAGTTAAAACCATTTGACCATTCTTGTTCTTCTGTTGTCTTAGAATCCCATTTCTGACATGTTTGATGGTTTTGGAATACAGTATTTCATATCTATTTATTCAGAAAACGTATTACTTAAGCTGTTCATTGAAATCACTCATCCTTTAGTAGTCTATTTGATCAATTTCCTCTTAAATGAGTATTATAGCATAATACGCTACAGCAAAAACTTGCATTTCAAGATATATCATCTAATGTAGATTTGATTTGAGTAGGTTATATAACACGAAAGAAGGAAAGTGATATGAAAAAGAGTAACAAATCACAGAACAAAAGTTTCTTTGAGCTGAGATACAATTGAGCATGCATTTACATTCTGAAAACTGGATGGGACGACTGGGTCTAAAACTGCCCGTTATTCTGTATACACAAGTCATTACCTCTGTCATAAACTTCAATAAGTTTGCCATAATTTTGAATCTTAGCAGCAACTTATGGATTGCAGAAAAAATTGAGGGTAAATTCATAAAAATCAAATGTTTTCTTGGACTGAAAATCAAGTATCAAATGTAACTGCTGAAGCTAACTACACAGTGAAGACTGAACAATCCACCTGTCAACAGGTCTAACCAGGGCTAACCAAAATGCATCCTGACCGGTTTAAAATAACTGGTGTAAAATAACCTCATTAGCTCTTCAAAGCACTCTGTTTAGTCTGTGCCAACTAGCTAGTTTGGATAACTGAGACAACGTGCTTTCTGTTTTCCATCTTACCTGATCATATTGATTTTTGTGTGAGCTGCTTCTGAAACTCTTCTTCAACAGCTTTGAATCTCAGATATGCTAACTTTTAATCTTTAATTTAGATACACTAAGATCACAACCAATTGGGGCATTCTATCTCATATACTCCAAGAACACAGTTCCCAACAGATAGAGACTAATGTGCAACAATTTCTGAATATCAAGTCTTTTTGCTTTGAAGTACTTCAGAATCTGACTGTA
Organism: Centrocercus urophasianus; assembly: GCF_019232065.1. Taxonomy (NCBI): domain Eukaryota; kingdom Metazoa; phylum Chordata; class Aves; order Galliformes; family Phasianidae; genus Centrocercus; species Centrocercus urophasianus. Next base: position 22,187,589 of record NW_024884722.1, read on the forward strand.
GGTAACACGCAGGCTGCATCCACTTACTGTTCACTCTCAAAATATCTGGAAATCTTATTTGTCTCCCTATGCACAGGCTACAAGTTGTTCACCACTGACACATTTGAAATTCCTGTACAACACAGAATCAGATGAAGCAAATCCTTCAGATGAGAGCTGTTCAGTTTCTTTGATGGCTCTCCAATACATTAGACTTCTTTACAGTCCATAAACTGAAAATATCATGTTCAGATTACAAAAGAACAGGAAAATATGTTTTGTATTTCATATTTCTTTTGCCTTATCTTGACTGATATAGGCAGATTCCTTGCAGCATTCCAAGAAAGCAAATATGAGTTCTTACCTAATTCTAGGGAAGATATTTAGAATATAAGAATGTAACTGAGCTTATTTCTGGAATACAGTAATTAACAGGGTGAAATTTTACAGTTAGTATTCAGGATCTCAGGAAAGAAGTCCACGCTAGACATCTCTGACTTGAGTAAAAAGAGGCACTTGCCGTCCACATCAGCATCACTCACCTGACGACATGCCTCCAGTGTACAAAGTGGAAGACACAAAGCCATCACTATGCCTAGCAGAACGTTTTGGTGAATACAGTGCCCACTCCTGTACCTCTGGAGACAGGTGTTCCTCACTAGCCGGCGTATATTTTTGCACCTATAAAACCAGAAAATTTGACTAAAGGCAGTTGGAGATACAGAAGAAAAAAAACCCTTAAATTCCATAGGCAATAATCAACCTCAAATTTTTCAGTACGTATTCCAGAATACGCTTGCCACCACTTAACATGACAGTCAACATATAACAATATAGTTGTTATATCTTTACTTCATCTTCCAATAGTATTATTCAGTTCTACCCCTTCTTCCTCCAAGGCCTCCAGTTGTTACTATTTTGTAAGCTTCTTAGGCCAAAGTTTGAAACTTATCTGATATATTTTCCATCAGTACAGTACACCTGAGTTACACTTCTTCTTCAAAATACTACTATCACAGAATATTTCAAGCTTAGATTGCATTCTTTAGCATATGTACTCCATGTTACTTTAGCCACTACTGCAAGTGTTGCCAAATGAGAGCTGGCTAATAAGCCACAAAATATTTTCTTCTAAGTCTGCATAATGACATCATCAACATAATGATACAGGTTGTGGAGCCATTGTAGTTTCTGTCCTGTATGCAGTGAACAGACACTGGTGTGTCAGCCACTCTCCCTAGCTTTGTACCATCAGCAAACTTGATGAAGGTGCATTCTATCCCTTCACCCAGGTCACTGATGAAAATGTTGAGCAAGACCACACCCAGACTTAGCGTGGTTTTAGTACACAAAGACCATTCCATCAAAATCATTTTCAGAGTGAATGGTCTCAACTCAGAGGCACAATACCACCACTGTTCTCTAGTCAACAATTTTAGAGTTAAATCCCTCATTACTTTCTTAGATACTGGAGAGAAACTAGGGGAGCTGGAAAAACAAAAAAAAAACCCACAGAACTCAGACTTAATTTAACCCTAGAGATGGAAATGTGCAAATACCTCAAGTATCCCTAAAAAAAAAAAAAAAAAAAAAAAGAATTTCTAAGTCTATAATATAATTTTGTTTTTCTCCATAGACCAATACTTATATGATTATATTCTGGCATAGCAAGGTACAGAGCAGGAAAGATAAAGAAAATGACATTCTAAGTTCTTTTGATGTTGATTAGATGCAAAGAAAAATAACTCTTTAAAACTTGAGATTTCAGGTGGCAAATACACATTGCACTTTTTTTCCAAACTGAACAAACCTGAGATGGTGGACCCAAAACTTCATTTTATGTGGTCAGTTAAACAGGCCAGTCATCCTAGATCACAGAGAATTTTTTCTCGACCTTCCCTGGTAGGATGTTACCCAAAATCTCCACAGTCAAATTTATTTAAACAAATGACCTACTTTGAACAATGTTGCTAAATCATATTCTTATAAACAGTCCATCTTTATAGTGCAATGAGTATATTGCTCTGCCAATTTCAGATTACATTAGCACTTATGTAGACGGACAAAATAAAAAACGTCACTATGAATGGTAAATCTTTTTCCCCTAATCTGTAGATTTGAGCCAAAGAGATTTCTGAAGCCTTTGGGTAAGCTCCTACTTACAGGAAAGAGCCCTGATCCTCTACAGAAAATAGTGAAAATCAAAATGGGAGTTACAAAATAGAACCCAATCATTCTGTTTGGTGGTCTTGTATTTTGTGATACTTGCATCAATTGAAGGAGTAGCTCCTCAAGGGACTTGGATTTTGTGAATGGGCTTCGTATTCACATCAAAGCCAAAAAAAAAAACCAACAGATTTTCATAGCAAAATTTTACCTGAAGCGCAGGATTAGGAATGGGCATAGGGGCCATTTTATGTCTCAGAGCAGGAGCAGATTTTGGCCTTGGCCTTTTTATCTCTGGCTCTTCAACTCTTTGAAAGCCGATGTCATCTTCACAGGATTTCCTTGAGGAGAGATGAGTACAGTCAATTCCCTCCTCACGATAATAATTTCCAGCATTCCTGTTGCGCCCCTTGAGAGTAGCAGAGTCTTGTTTAAGTGCCAAGGAAACTGGAGCTTGGGCAGTGGCTGGGCTGGTAGGTGGTGATCCAGTTGTTACTGTAGACTCTGAAGCAGAGCTTGCCTGCTGTTTATGTTTAAATTTGATGGAGTCACTTCTCTTAGGAGGAGTTGGAGGAGTTGAAGCCACTTCAGCTTTTGATGGCTGAGGTGAATGGCCTGTCACCTGATTTGGAGAAAGGTACTCTGGCTTAGGAGGAGTTGGCGGCCTTTTGAAAGTATCAGGATCAAAGATAGATTTCCTTTGTTTTGGCTTTTTGTACACAGAAAACTTTTCTGTTTCTGTTGCTGAGATATTAACCATGACTTTTGGCCAGGTACCACCACTATGCTTAGTACCGTGTCCTTTGTCAAATGTAGTCTCAACCACCATACAGTCATTATCTGTAGGTTCATAAGGCAGTCTCCCGTTGTCCAAGTCAACAACTCCATAGCCTCGGTCCCCATATGTCTCTGGGTTGAAGGAGCTGAGACTATGTTCTGAATTACTGTGGCAACTGTGCACTGTGTTCCTATGAGAGTCTACTCGTAAAGTGTTGTTAGGGAAGGGTTTGTGATCACAAAATGAACGACTGCCCTGATCATTCTGGTCTTTCTTGACATCCATGATGTCTGGATTGAAAATGTCAGTCTGTGTTGAGCTGTTGAGTTTCAGATTTCTTTTGTTTTGGGCTTGTATCTCTGATGCATGAACCCTACAATTTGATATTTTTTCTGAATCCTTCAGATTTTCAAATATATTTTGACCACTCCAAGACGAACTCTGAGGAAAAACCTAAAAAAGAACCAACAAAAATTAAAAACACAACAACAACAATAACCTACCACATAACCTTAACTATGTCTGGTTTCTATATAATTTTTGCTTAGCACAAATTATATTCTAGTCTTCTTTATTTACTTCAACCTGAATCTGCATATGTGTGGATACATTTGGGAAAAATTTAATAAAAGTCTTGCAGATTCAAAGCAAAAGATGGATAAAATGAAACCAGATTTTTCTCTGAAACAATTTCAAAAGGGCAAATCTACATGGTGGCAGAAGCACTGAGCAAACAGCAAAAGGACCTCAACACTACTTCTATTTCTGTTCAATGACACTAGTAATCATCTTTCATTGCCCACTGCTTCACAAATATTTCATTTTTTTTTCAGTTTCTTAAAAACTCAAGCTCTCACAAGCTGGAATTATCACTGACTGAACCTTTTTGACAGGTCCAGTGTAATGGGATTCTAACCGAAACAATATTTTTATAACACTAAGTTTGAAAAAGAGCTAGTACTTATCCCTGATGATAGAGTTCAGTTTTCTGTGCAACTCCCTCCTGGCCAACAGTAAACTATAGTCAGGAAGCAATTTATCTTTCACAAACAAAACTGCTGCAGCAGTTTTGAAGTAGAAAGCAGTAAGAAAGAAACAACTGTGCTGACAGTCATTTAGTGTGACCAGCAAAGAAATGGGGAAAAAAAATAAGAGCAATAAATAAATTCTATTTCCTACCAGAAGGCACAATGTCCTTACTCTGGAAATAACTATTTAGTGTACCATCACTGAAATACATCCAGATGATCTTATTATTAGCAAAGACTTTCCCATGGTGATATATTCATTTTTAATACACTCTTTCCTTAAGAAGTAAGATAAATCTGTTAAAGAAAATTCTGCAAGTTTAGCTTTTCCTACTCACCTTTAACAATGACAGAGTAAGGGAATCCCTGCAGTTTCGTAATAAAGCTTCACATTCATTAAGTGACTTATTATCTAGTGCAATGCCATTGATCTACATATAAAACAAAACAAAAAAACAAACAAACAAACAAAAAAAACCACAATTGAGATACATAAAATGAAAGCAGCAGATGGAGAACACCTAAACATATTGCCTCTGAGAGAAGGAAAGCATGGTTTTGTGTGTCATGCACATAACTGAAGTCAGGTTGACTATATCATGCATTTACCTGTTCTCCACTAGAAGCTTAGTCTCCTATATATTTTTATTCCTAGTAGAGATACTATTTAGTAACACTTGTTTGATTACGTTAGACTTTATGCATTTGTACGTCCGTAGTAATGACATTTTGTCTCACAGGAGCACATAAATCATAAATAAAAAATGCAAATCAGAAGAATGTATTCAGACTTACAGCAATTATTCTGTCTCCCACAGTAAGGGAACCCTCTTTGGCAGCTGGGCTTCCAGGCACAACAGCAGCAACAAATATTCCATTTTCTAGACTTACTCCACTATCTGAAATTCACAAAATAAACATTAATTTACTCCTGCAATTCAAATAACTATACATGTGACCTGCATACAGGATTAAGAAATATAACTACCAAAGCAAATGAGATCTCAATCTCTAACAACCCTTTCAAAGAAAGGCAAAAACATGAAAATAGAGATTTGGGGTATCCCAGAACTTAATGTGATTATACACACTAGGACTGACTGGTTGGTTTAGCTTTGTAGAAGTGTGAAAATAAAATTCATTATATTTATGGAATAAACCTTTCACAAATATGATCATTCTTAGTTTGATGACAACAATTCATGAAAATCACTATCTAGTAGGTAGTAACAGCTGAAATGAGTTTTAAATAGAAGCTCAGAACATGTACTTCAATTTCAAGACATTGTTGGATGGACAAATGGGTACCATTTACATCCAGCCTTCATATCCATTACCTTTATGCCCAGAAACATTGATGTGAAGTGGTGTTATCACTCGTCCACCCAAGGACTTCCTTCTTCGAACCACCATGTTAATAACACCTCCTCCATTTAAGACAGCTTTTATAACTTGCTTTTTATCCTTATTAGTAAGATCGACATCATTTATCTTCAGCAACCAATCATTTACTCTGGCAGATAAATACAAATAGGAAGAAACCGCTGTTACAAGCATGCTGGATGTAGCACATACATAACATTCAGGGAAAGGGATACAATGGAATTGATATCTTAAAATGCTAATCCTCAATTATCTAAATATTTTAGGTATTGGTCTTGTCAGTGCCATTTCCTCATCAATATTACTAAGGTAGACATGGTCAATTATAAAAAAAGAAATAGTCAAAACTGAAGACTTTGTAATATGCTCAATATTTTGTTTATGATTAACAAAAAGACATGCCTTCCAAAGTAAAACCCTACCTTAATCGACCATCCACAACACTTCCTTTGTCTACTTTGGTAACAAAGATCCCACAGTCTCCAGGGAGGTATGGTTCATTCACACCTTCTGCCACATCAAAACCAAGTGCTTTCAAGTCCATATCGTCCTAATAAAAAATATTAACAAGAGACTCAATTGTACTGACAATTACATTGTGCCTTTGCCTGCTCACAAGAGGCATTTCTTTAAGCTTGTCCTATGTCCTCATATTTACAAAGTATCTTTTACGGGTAAATTCTTGTATTTTTTACTTCAATATATAAGCTCACAGTTTCATCGGGCATTAGACCATAGGGCATTAGGACAATCATTCATAGATCATAGTATCATTGTACTAAGTAAATATTATTTCTCCCATTTTTGAGCTGAGTGATAATGCAGAATACTGGCATAAGCAGACAGGTGGTGCTGAAGCAAAAATAAAGTGATTTAGACTTATTCACTTCCATAATCTCCACACAGAAATTAAAATGCTGGTAAGGTCAACAAGGATTTCCTCATGTATCCTATCAAGGTTGGCACAATATCATTACTACAATTTGATGTCTAGATGCTGTTGTAAGTGAAAGACAGCGTGGAAGACTGTATGTACGTATGTTCTACAGGGTCAAAAAATGACCACTAGCAAACAGTGAGCCGCATCTATCAAAAATTTTAATTAGAAAATGATACACAACTTGAATAAAGAACAGTGAAATATGAACTCCAGACTACAAAGAGGAAAAATAAAATGAAATTATACAATTAGAATAATAAAAGGATGAAGAAGTTTTCTTCACGGTGTAGCATCCTTTCAACACAGAAGTCTAAACTGAAGGGCAATGCTGCACTAAAATAATGTTCATTAAAATTTACTGCCATATCTGAGTAGGAAGAGGTGAAACAGTTTCACGTTAGTGCTTAACTACTCCATGCACAGATAATAAATGATGTTGCCTTCTAAAGTAGGTGCCATTGCATCTTAAGTTTGTGCCAAATTACTGCCATTTCTGTGATAAATCACTGATTTTAAGAATACAGGATTTAACTTCGCAAGAGAGAGAACTATTTTTATTTATACTCAGTATGAAAAAAAGAAAAAGTTTGTACGTTAATAACTTGTTTTTGTCAACTTGTTTCATCTAGATGTTACTTGAAATATGCCTGGCTCTCATCACTAAAGAGAATTAAAAAAAAAAAACCAACGCATATAGCATCAGGATGTTATAATAGACTTCAAAATTGATCAGTATACAAAATAATGCAATTAGCATCTTTGACTCACTCTGTCTTTTTCAAATTCCACTACTTCTGTTTCCCATTCCAGAGAATCTGTGTCTATGGCTGAGTCATGGGAACTATGGGCCATCAGTTGACGGAATCTGGCCTCCTTTTCCAACTGATTCTCCATCTTCTCTCTAAGGAAATAAAATACTTATATACACAGAGAAGCCTTTTAAAAAAAATGATGCATAACATTATAATTGTGAGATGTTTTCTTAGTAAAAAAATCCAAGCTGCGCCAGAAAGCTGCCCTCTGCTTCTATTTTTCCAGTATCCTTTGGCTACTGCTGAATATTTTCATTTTCTATATATCATGCTAACTCACTTTAACTTTTTTGTTGTTTGCATTGCTTTTGTATGGCTGTCATGTACAACTAGAATTCCTACATAACTCTTCCAAACTGCATCTGATTTACCCTCAGATGAATCGCAACAGTACGCTTGCATGTGCACATAATATCAAAAGCAAAATCTTCTCAACAAATCATTGACATAACATATAATGTTTTGTTTTGGTTTTTTTTGCGTTCATAAACTAAGGAGTTTACAGTTGAGAGGAACTAGACTGCAATTAATCCAACTTCAGTGAAAGAGTTCATTTAAATGTATCTCCACAGTAAAAGGCTTAAAAATCTTTCTCATTAATATGATAAAACAGTTAAAATTGGAGGACTTAGAACCTCATACTTCCACATAAGTGAAAACAATTCTAGTGACATATTGCTCATTCCCAGTTGCAATTAATGAACCAAAGTTTTTATCACAAAGATTCCACAGATTTTAATATATCCTACAACATACTTCAGTTCCTTCAGTTCACGCACAGCATCATTTTTCTGCTTCCTCATGTCATCCAGATTGCGAAGAGCCTCAGCCAAGTCACTCACAGCTCGGTCTCTCTCCCTCCGTAAGTTGTCACACAGAGTCCTTTAAAAGCAAAAAAGTGGTTTCACAAAATCTCAGAAAAAAAAAAAAATGAAGCAGAAAAAATTACATACTCTATACTTTATGAAAAAGCTTGTCAGAACAACTGAAGCTTTCTTCACCTCTTACAATACTTTATTTTTACTGATCTTCTTTAGAACAGAAAAAAATTACAGTGAAATTTTTTGCCTTAATTCCTTACATGTGTCTAATAACAAGATAGGTATCCTTTGTCAGATATCCCCAAAGGTAAATAATTATTTGAAGGACTGTAGCCATAGCAAAGTATATCAGGACTAAAGCAAGCCTTCATTTGTCATTCGTAGCCAGCAGTGCTGATAGGCTCTCTGATATTTACTTACAGACATGTTATGGTGATAAAAGAACAGACAAAACAAAATGTCTGGTAACATGCTCTCAACTTCAAACAAACAAATCCACTGATAGTTAATGCACAAGTTCCAACCAGTTAAAAAAATTGCAAGCAAAATCCAATAAGTCCTAGAACTTCATTAGCTGCACAGAAGGTATTACAATGTATCTGTCATGTACCAGCTAACATTTATTTACCGTATACTTTCCCTTTCTGCAACAATCTTATCTCGCTCTTGGAAAGCCCAGTCTCTCCTGCACTTGGCTACTTCTGCTTCCTGGACAGCTTCCTTTAGTTCTTGTGACATAGCCTCATATTGTTTCCGAAGCATTTCAATTTCTTTGTTTGCTCTTTCTATGTCTAAGGTAGCAGAATCTTGTATCTAGGAATTAAGAAACATAGGTAAGGAATTTAGACACAACTTTTAGGTACTCACTATTTACTGGGACAACAATTTCCACAAATAAGAATCTCACTTCAAAATAACATCAATGAACACATTATATTTCAGAGGTAACACACCATGCTTATATCCTGCTCTGCTTAATACACAAGATCCTTCAAGAATATTTAGGAATTTGATACACTATTATGAGTAGTTATAATACAGATTTCCTGCACTAACGTCTGTTAACTGCCCTGGGACTATGCTCTCCCTCTCTGTCTACAGAAAGAGATACAGATATATAGTCTTCATAATAAGAATGCATACAAATTAAAACATTTACAATCATATTTCATTTAACTTTGGTTATTACATGCTAAAACCAGCTAACGTTCTGAACTGGTCACAGGCATGAACACCATACAGTATAGAGGGCATCAAGCCTACCAGCAGGTAATAAGCTGCAAAGAAACCTGCTGTGTTACAATATTTTATTGACTTTATGTATTTTTTAATTTAAAAAAATAAACCAAAACAAAAAAAGCCCTGAAACTTAACATGAAGTGTGACTGTATATCACTATTTCTTAAAGAAGATACATGCATTTATACAAATATCTTCTACAGTGACTCCAGGCAAAGGAAAAAACACCCAGAATGCCCAGATTTTGATCAAGTCTCACTAAAATAACTGATTCCTGATAGCTAAGAAGGAAAAGTCATCAGTAAACCATTGCAATACCTGACGGGCTTGATAGTATTCCCTTAATAGATGGTCCCTTTGGATTATGGCTTCTGTTCTCTCTTTCCTGGCAACATCTCTTTCTTCCTTCACTGTCTCTATATCCTTGCAAGCTTGATCAAGCTCCTTCTGGGCCTCAGCTTTGTCCTTCACTTCATGACAGTATTTTTCCAGCAACTCATTCCTCTCACAAATTGCTCGATCTCTTTCCACTAAAGCTGAGTTCAGCTCCTAAAACAAGATCCATTGTTCCCAGCAGGTTAAGCTCAGAAGGAATCAGTTCATCATTTCAACTGCATATACACTGATACTTTAAAATCCTAGAGAGTCTGCAACAAACATTCTGAAAAAGGGAGCAGAATAAGACTGCACTCACATTACATACAAGAAGTATTAGCAAAGAATATTAAGTGTGGTATTACAGGTTTCACATCACCAGCATGTCTAGCAAATTGATTTGACAGAACAAAGAAGAAATACATTAAGTAATATGTGTCTCATAAATGACTCGCAGTACATTTCATGTACATGTTCAACTGCTGAGGACTAGAAACAAGAAATAGGTATTTTAGTACGTTTCTATAAAGAGTGAGGCATTGAAACAGTTGAATTTCAGATTTTTAGGTGCTCCAACTTTCTAGGAACATTCAGCGAGAGCTACAAAGAAGCCTTTCTATATAAAGACACTCTTTTGAGCTGGAAAGCATTTATATTTTTATTTTTAAAAATTTATCAAAGATAGCTGACATCTGAAAAGCAAAGGCAGAAAAGCGTCCAATGCGTAAAGATAGAAAGACAAGAAAGGCATCATGCTACATTCTCTACTTTACCCTGTGATTTGCATAGAATAAAATTGCATATTTAAAGCATAGAAGACAATTATTATATAATTGGTTTTGTGTTACAACATCTAATTAAGGCTATTCAAGTTGTTAAAACAGTTCTGTAATTGCTTTAAAAACGGTAATTTTGTGCTAAAGCAGCAGGTAAGTTGTAGAATTAATGTTTCAGCTTGTGAATTTTGAAGATATCATTGAATCTCAATTAACAGAGAACTCAAGCTTGGGTTTTGGGTTTTTTTTGTTGTTCTGTTTGCTTGTATATTTTTGACTTAACATCAGTAAAAGCTTCAGTTGCTCAATAAATGAAGAGAGAAATTCCCAACCCATATGGTCATGCAAACAAATTTCAGTAATGAAAGCAACATTTTGCACAGTTTAACTATTGTGCAACCAAGCACATGTCTTAAACTCACACAAAAATATTAATTCTTTTGTAGCATGCAGCAGAGGAGAAAGTCACCACAGTATCAAGAGAGAAGACCCTTAATTGAAGAAGAATCTAAGGTACTCTACAATGATTGGGAAAAAAGCCCAGAACATTCTGCCATAGTTTATTCCAGTATGCTTGGTATAAACTATGTGAAGAAGAGTAGTTGTTGCCTCCAGTGGTCAGTAGTAAAATTTCACTTCTGTCTTTTCCTGTGACAACTGCACAGAACTACAACATGTCAGCATAAACTATCAGCCATTTAGCACTGGTAAGAGCAGATACTGTTATGAAACACTACAGTGCTTTGATTTTAATAAAGCTCTAAAATGGTAAATTAGCCTTATGTTTGAAGCAGTTTTTGCATTTGAAAATGATACAATAATCTCATATAGGACAAAACACAACAGCTCTATTAAACAGAAGGGAAGGCTGACTGCCAATAGTTTTGAATTTAGACATTAAATTAGGAAACACTCAATCAGTAACTGCTCACAATGAAATATTTAAAAATAATTCCTCCATTTCAGCAGCTTTTACATTTCTTCTGGACAAAAGGTAAACATACACAAGCTTCACAAAAGGAACTACATTTAAAACCTAAATGTGCTACCACAACCATTTACTGAGTATGGGGTAATGGCATGTAAAGCTGCTACACAGCAGAAGGAGTGCACTGCACAAAAGGCACAATTTGGCAAGCACCAGAGCAACCAGTTTCATACAGGAAAACCCTGCCTACACAGGGACATCTTGTGGGATACTACTTGAAATGATTACTTGATCGATAACTTTTTTCGACCTTTTCAACACCTGCCTTGCCAGAGCTAGAAAATCCCTTATCCACCAAACGCAACTGCAGCAAGCCAATACAATGTTCCAATACAGGAACATACCTGATCACAAGCACAAGAGTCACAGCTACAGGAAAGGAAAAACAAGAATGAAAAGAAAACTCATAATTGTGGCATTTTAATCAATTTAGCACACTACAGAGTTATTTCAGCTTTCTGATGGGCCTGTTCTGGGGAGTGAAGAAAAATGCATGTCTGCAGCCTCTCAGTATCTCATTCACCAGTCCTAGGCTCTTTCCATTCTTTCTCAACCAGCCATTCAAGATGGCCATTTTAGTAGGAGGGAACAGACATATATTTTAAATCTTCTTCTCCTTTTTATGGAAGTACTTTGGAAAACTACCCACAGTGCCAGGAAAAAATACCAGGACTATTTGAAACAGGTGTGCAAGAGAACTACCACTGCCATCAGTATTTTCAAGCTCAGGGAGGGTAGATTCAGGTTAGATAAAAGGAAAAAAAACTTTTACAATGAGGGTGGTGAGGCAGTGGGACAGGTTGTCTGGTGATGTGGTTGATGCCCCATGCTTGGAGACTTCCAAGGTGAGGTTGGATAAGGCCTTGGGCAACCTGATCTAGCTATGGCGCCCCTGTTCATCGTGGGGGAGTTGGACTAGATGGCCCTTAGAGGTCCCTTCCAAGTCTAAGGGATTCTATGATTCTATCCCTTACTAGCTACTCTGATTCCACTGAAATTAATGTAAAAATTTTCTACTGGTTTACTAGCTTTGATTAAAGTGGAACAGGTACAAAACATGATTTGTACAAAACCTCACTGTACAAGTTAAGACGTGTAGCAAGGTAATTTTGAATTCTTAAACCGAGAAATTAATTATTTTTAAAAACTCTTATGCCATGCATCCACATTAAGCCCCTTAAGAGTGTAATTTAAGAAAAAAGCTCCATGCCTTCAATTTAATAAAGAGCATTTTGTTTCCCTGTAACGTTATGGAAGAAAAAAATGTAAAATGAAATCTACAGACAATGGAATACACGCACTTGTACGTATTTGATGCTAAATTAAATATTTCTAATAAAAACAGTGAAGTGCTTACAGGGCAGCCAAAATGAAACAGAGTAGCAAGCTGTGTTTCAGAAATTTTAGCAGCATTGTTATAATGTATTTGTATTATAAACATTTCAAGAACATACTGCTGAAAGAAGTCCAGGTTTTGCATACTTCAAGGTATACATCAACTCAAGTGAAAACTATTATCTTCAAAATATCCTTTAATCCTTTAACTGAAAGCAAAGCAGGAGTGAAAGTGAGTAAAAATACGTCTATCAGTGAAGGCTTTGCATAAATATTGAGACTTTCTATCACATAACGTCTTAAGTCAGAGTAAAGGGTATCCAGTGGTTCCTCTGGAGTTTAAAACAATGAATGTTGAGAACTATTTATTTATTTTTAATAGATATTGTTACTTGTGAAGTCTGTAAGGTGAACTTAATACAGGAGAGCTTTATAATGAGCAGAAGAAAGTTAAGCCAAGTAAAGAAAAAATTTCAACTGACAGTCTACTCAAACATGGAGCTTAGTAAATTGACAGTAAAATGGACTGTTATAAGAGAACAGTTAGAGGGGGAACATCAGTACGAAATTCCTCTTTGGAACGCAATTATGTTTTCCATCAATTGGTTATACATTTCTAACTCTAGCATCAGTAATGCATACTTATTTCCCTTCCCCATCAAAACAATAGCTTAGTACCTGTCTTAAAGCTTCCATCTCTTCACTAGCCACTCGTTTCTCAGAAGAAGTGTTCTTCAGTTTGGACTCTGCAAGCTCCAGCTCTGTTTGAAGCTTATCTACCTCTTTGATTACTTGATCTCTCTCACTCATTATGAGGCGGTATTCATTGAAAACTGAATCCCTTTCTTCCTTGTATTTTTCTGAATCCTTTGCTGCTTTCAGCTGCATTGTTTTGAACCTTGTCACCTCTGACTGTAATCGCTCCATCTCTCTCTGCAACTCTTTGTTTTGGGCTGTGGCGTTGCTTAGTTCCTGCTGTACTGACTCAAATCTAGGAACAAGTAGAAATGTCAGTAAGATACTTATACCTCACTTTCCCTTTTTCATATATTAAGGATTTTGTCAGATAATCAAATGTATCCATAGGTAAAACACAACTTCAATGGACATCCTAGACATCAGACAGTGCTGCAAAATATAATTTAGACTAATTATTGCTTTTGGAATATCAGTGTGAAAGGGAGAACCTGTATGAGGAACCGAAACAAAAATTTTTAGAAATTAGAATTTTATTGTTAAAACAGATTTACAATATGTTTTCAAAAAGAAATGGAAAACATCACCATTTTTGATAGCACAAGCTTAATGTGGATTTATTGCATTGATTACTGATCATCTTCAAAGGGAATTCCTTCCCCAACACACATTCCTAGGTATGTGGCAAGAAGTGAAACAAATGTAGAAACTGGGAAAAAAAAAAAAACAAAAGCAGAGCAACTTCCACATGACCAAAAATGCCATAAGTTTTGGTTGGTACAGGACAGGTTAGAAGAAGACAAAAAAATAAGTTACTGTAAAAAAGTAGACCATGCACCTAGAACAGTAACTCAAACATCCTTAGTAATTTTCACCCACGTTCATCCAGTGACAATTGAAAGTTTATGTACTTTACCAATTATGAAGTTTAATTTCTCTATAGTATGTATAGTGGCTTTTGTGTTTATACTGACAAAATATTTCTAAAAGTGAAAAATCAATTCCACATACCAGTTCACAAATAGGCTTAAAAATTGAACTTTTCTCAAGAGCAACATTCTATCATAACAAGACATTTGGGTTTTCTTGTATGTCTTTTAACAGAAAACTCCCAGCAAAAGCCCTTGGTGGAAACACTGTACCCAATCTGAAGGAACTTTCAGGATCATCTAAATTTGAAGTGCCCACAAACCTTTGGAATACTTAGTTCTCTATCACACACACACCTCTACTGTTCAAGTGTCATTTTGTGTCTATTCCAGCATTTTGCCTAACCTTTCCCAACAGAAAGCTGTGAACTCAATTTCATGCATTTCCTCAAAAGTCTCAGTAGATTCACAGGATTGACACCAAATTACTGAGGCACCTGACAGTAATTTCAGAATTATTTCCCTGCTCTTTTTGGGAAAAAATCTGTTTAAAGAGACCATCAGGACAGGATTTCTAGTATTACAAACTATATTTGTATTTTCTTTTCAGAACAGCGAACATGAAGATAAAGAAGAATATATGATACTGCAATAGATACAACAAGGACATAGCACAAATCTAAAATAGAAACTATTCCAAACAATCTCATTGACATTTGAGGACCCACATTATTGCTGGAACAGGCTGCCCAGAAAGGTCATGGATGCCCTGTCCCTGAGGGTGTTCAAGGCCAGGTTGGACGGGGCCCTGGGCAGCCTCAAATGTGTATCAAATGTGTCAAATGTGGAGGTTGGCAGACCTGCTTGTAGCAGGGGTGTTTGGGCCTTGATGATTCTTGAGGTCCCTTCCAACCCAAGCCACCTTATGTTATGATTCTATGATATTTGAAAAATATTTGGAGTCAAATCAAGGAGAACACAGAAAATACAGGGGAGAGGGGAAGGGGAAAGACTTAATGCAACATTTTTCAAACAAAGAAAATGATATCAATAAGAAAGAAAAAACTACAACAAGCATGCTGGCATGTCCTTTATGAAAGAGGTCGGAGGGATGAAGGAAAGTCTCTGCCTCAGAATGCTATTTTATTTTAATAGTTATATGTGTATATATAACAACTGAGAAAACTTGAAAAGAAAGTTCTAGCTAAAATACTGTTGTCCCACCTGACCTTGCAATGCCTCCTAAGGAGGAAATATGGGCAGCTGGATCAAATTGTTACAGATGCCTTCTATAGGGAAAAATGCAACTGTAACTGGACTTTGTAACTTGAATGGGTTGTATGTATTAGGATTTTGCAGCAGTAAGCATACCTTTCTAAATAGTAACCAAGGTGCCCTGTTTTGTCTTAACTGCAAACTGTGGGCAGATCTGAGTACCACAGCTCTCATTCAAAATGAAGAGGGACATTAAAAGTGAGGTTTGGCACACTAGAATTAGTTAGACAGTTCCATCTGCAGTTTTACCTGCAAAACATTCATCAGCTAAATTCACCAGGTAGAGCTTCCTATGCCATTATTGAGACAATTCCACAGATGTGAGAAAAATAAAAGGCTGAAACTGTCATGATATTCTAAGGCCAAAGACTCACTCTAAATGAGATTTGGGACACCATTTAAGTCTCGCTCTTTCTGCTCTCATTAAACAAAATTGATTAACTGTTGGTATAAATAAAAGAAAATGGTAGTACTGCAATTTATGATCAACTCATCTTTGAAATGAAAGCTTGTTGAGTCTGATTTTCTGAAAAATACACACACCTGAAACATATATTAAAAATTTTTTGCTCAGCCAAACAAATGCAGTTTTGGTTATGCAAAAATGATATAAAGAATAAGACGAATAAAGCCTGAATTTCTGTAACTAGCAACCAGTAAAAAGAAGTCCAGATCCAAAGATAAAGAATTAATACCTTTTAGTTAAGTCTCACCTTATTAACTCAACTGAATCACTGGTTCACAGGAATAAGGATATCAAGCCTGAAATTCCTAAAACTGACCTTTGCTCATCATCAAACTAACTTTTTTCTGAAGAAAAACACCTAAACCACAAGTCATAATACAAATATGTTGAGCTCCACCATGGTTCTGGTGTTTGCTGCAGTACATATGTAAGACTTTTTCTCACTTTCCAGAATCCATGCCAGTCTAAGTTATGACTTCTTTTATCTTACTATATCTTATAACTTATTAGAAAGATTAGAACTGTATACATGCTATGCATATGTATAGCACCTATGCTCAATTTAATATTTTTAAATACAATCTGTCTACAAAAGCGGTAAACAACACTTTCTTGGATTTGGTCTGTTGGAGATTGAAGTAAAAACATTCTCCACATCTACAGATGTACTTTGGATTCTTAATGACTGTTAGCATTCATCTTAACCAAGACAGCAGACCTAGTATCAAGCTGGAGCAGAGAGAAGTTAAGTATGGTGTGATATTGTTTGTGTCCTCCTGCTTTGGCATTTGTGCTGCTCTCAGTCACAACACCTTCCCAATGGGCTAAGACACACAGATGCCTCCAGGGAACTCTGCTGCAAGGCTTAAGCTCTGTCTCAAGAGTCCCCCCCCACGGTCTGAAACTCTTACGTCATAAGAAATTAACTTGAGAATATCTTCTCTAGCTAAACATCTTTTGGAAATTATATATACTTTTTCCAAATAACATCCCCTTCACATATTTTATGCTGTTCTAGAAACTCTTTTACACAAGCTTACACATCTCACCAAGAGAAAATACTAGAATTTCTTCTGCAGTGAAAATAAGATGCAATGTTAAGATTGTTAGAGCCTACACAGCATATCCAAATATAAAAGAAACCCTATACCTTCTGAGAGAGGATGAATATTGCTGTTGAAAATGTATCGCGGTGTCCCTTTGCTTCATTAGCATGTCAATCTGTTTCTGAAGACGTCTGTTCTCCTCCTCAGCCTGCTCTAGGCGACTGAGATCTGTATTGTGACTTGCTATCTTCTCATTGTAACGCTTTCTTAAGGCATCATAATCCTTCTTCACACCCTCTAGCTTGTCCATTGCTGTATCATAGAGCTTATTTAATATCTCTGATGACCCATTTTGCTTCATAACCTAAAAAAAAAAAAAAAGAAAAACTTTAAGTCTTGCATGTAGAGAGAAACGCATGCCTTGATGAGATGTGAGAAAGCATTTAAAGATCATCTACTTTTACTTCACGTTTAAAATTATTGTCTCCACAGCAAAAGAAGTCTTTATTTAAGCAGCACTTGGCCAATTTACTGATGAAATCTCTATATTAAAATAATCTTAACTTCAGACTCCTAAAAACCAATAGTATAGGAAATAAACTTTATTTTTAATCAGCCCGATGCTTTTATCAATAACGATAAAACAAAAATACACTCTGCAATTTTAATAAATGTTCTTTTCTGTGATTAAGAAAGAATAGAGCCTCCACTTAGCATTACTGCTACTCTAACCATCACTATATCATCTGCTTAATGTTAACTGAAAAAAAAAAATCTGCCTTCTCATAAGTCAGTGAAACTCTCTAACCGTAATTGCTATCAACGAATATTAAATTTACATTGTTTTTGAAATATTTTTTTAAGTTTCGGAAAGAGGTTAATTGCTATTCGACGAGCAAGATAACGGTTGCAATTTAGGAAATGACCAAGAGGTGGCACTCATGACAGACTCCATGCTCAGGGAATAACTCATTTAAAACTTCAAGAGAATGAAATCTAAACCAGACACACAGGCATTTATTCTAATATTTATACAATACTTAATCTGAAAACTATCTACAAACATTCATGCTTCAAAAGCTATTCAAACAACATTAATAGGGACACAAAATCCACTTTAACATGCAAATTCTGACCAGAAAATTAGTTTTAAATTAATTTCCATTGAACAAAGAATTGTGCCGTAAATGGCAACATTTATTGTAAATGACTTGCAAAAACAACAAACTCGTAAACTTCAGAAAATCTAGTCTTTTCATAGTAAAGGGCAAAAAATGTGCACAAAATGAGGAATTTTTTTTTTAATTTTTATATGCCATACTGGTTTTCTCCTCTTCCTGTATTTTAAATTGAAAACTATATTTGATGGAGCAATAGGAAGAAATAGGGTGGCTAGATACACAGAGGTGTCAGGAGTTTACATAATCCTAACATTAGCCCATACATCTATGTCCTTTAATGTCTGAAAAGATGAGCTCTATCAAAAGTTCAGAACAAACACATAGCAACCACTCCACACAAAATCAAACACATTTCAACTACCAGACTTGGTTCTTTAGTCATCTGCTCTAGAGCTGAGATAGCACGATTTCACTACAAAGTTGGAAAAGATTTTCCCTGCCACGCACATTGATCCCATATCACTGACGCTTTCAGGTACCTTTGGCTCTTCATCTTTTTCTTACATTCAGTGCAAGGACATAGGAGATGGGACGTCTGCACAGAAGAAACTGTTGCCACCATGCAGCCTGCCCACTCAGTGTGCCCTACTCACTGCCCATAGGTAGCACCAATAGGTAGGTCTACCTATGGTAGACCAATTTTTACTGTCAGAAAAACACTTCTGTGCACAAAGAAGAGAAGAGGTAACATTCTTTAGCCTGATGCTGGATGCTGGTCTCCTTTAATTAGTGTTCACAAAGCACTCCAGGAACAAAACTGAGCCTTAGGGAATCTCATCAGCATGGTGAATTCCATACACACCGACACGTTCTCGTCAGTTTCAGTAGCACAAGCCACACAGAGCTGGAGGCGTTGGTAGCTAGCATGAGTCAGTGAACCATTTTAGAGAAAATAAACATGCCAATGTTGCTTCTTATTCGAGAACATACTATTATTCTGTATAATAAAATGTAAGCATATGTAAAGTGTAAGTATATGTTAATTTACATTGTACTCATGAATACTCCTTTCCTGAAGATTAGCTCCCAAAATAAGTTTGAAAACAGAGTTCTTGAGAATCCAAACAGAAACAAGCCTCTTCTCACTGCCTAAGCATACATGTACTGTCTTCTTGTCGAAAGCACATTAAATAATTCAAGAAGGACAGCTATGCCAGAAGTTTGATGGAAGTAAGCATAAACTTGCTAAAAGAGATTTCACAGAGGCAGAAAGAAATGCCATAAGCAGGAAACAGAGAAATAAGGAAAGGTCTTCTATTCAAAACCCCAGCGTGAGAAAAAGTGAGTAGTCCCAGCTGGACCAAGGAAGACGACTACAAGAAACAGTGTGAGCAGCAGGAACATAAGCTGGGCAGCTCTTAAACAGCAAATCAATGACAAACTAAGAGTAATTCAATCAAAAGTCTGTGCTCTCCAAGGCCAATGAGATGCTGTTTTGACACAGCCTGAAGATGAAACAAGACATCAGAGTTATCAACAAAAACAGAATTAGACTAATACAGATGAGAAATGACACCGACAAGATAAGGATCTTGGCACCCCTTCAAGACATGATTCACTTTGACATGCTGAGAAATGGAGCTACACAACTTTCTCATTGAGAGTAACACACATACTTTAAAGTTTTAATCATGATGTTGTTGACGTGAGACTGAATTTCTTCAAATAAATGTTTAAAATGATGTTTCAACCTTCCTTTGTGCTGACAGACAATTTCAGATTTAGACAATCTCAAAACACAGCAACCTTCTCTTGGAGGTTTCACACCTCTGCTTTGCAGCCTGACAAGCTGATGCAAAGCTGATGCACAAAACAATTATGCCATTTGCTCAGGTTAACACAGCAAACTATTCTTGCTGCACAGAACATAACCCACATTCTGAATCAATTCACCAAACCACAACAGAACTCTAAAGATGAATACTTGAGAGGATTGGGCCACAAGGAAATGCAAATTGCCATTCCTTTTTTCACTAGCTCTCAAATATCTCCTAAGGCACCACTTATCAGAGAGAGCTTGTTTTGACCTTTGCACCTCCTACCCTAGCAAATGATTATTTTTGTTTACAAAGGTTTTACTTCTGAAGTCTAATGTTTGACTTGTAAGTTTGTCCTGAAAATCAGAATACACACACTCAAATAGGATATTCTATTTAGCCGTTCCAGATGTTACTGTAACTACTTTAACTGTTCTGGATGAGAACCGTGGACCTGATAGCACCAGTCACTAATGACGATTCCTCTTGGCTTTCCTTGTTCAGAATACACAAGCAATTTCGCTGTTGAGATTGTTATACACAGCTGTGTAATGCCTTCTTCCAGTTCTGAAAAGACTTTTTTTTTTTTGGTTTCAAGTTCATAAACATTACAGAATCACAGAACAGCCAGGGTTGGAAGAGACCTCAAGGATCATGAATCTCCAACCCCCCTGCCACATGCAGGGCCACCAATCTCCCCATTTCTTACTAGACCAGGCTGCCTAGGGTCCCATCCAACCTGGCCTTGAACACCTCGAGGGATGGGGCATCCACAACCTCTCTGGGTAGCCTGTTCCAGCACCTCACCAATCTCATAGTAAAGAGCTTCCCCCTGACATCCAACCTTAATCTTCCCTCCCTCAACTTAAAACCATTTCCCCCTTGTCCTGCTGTTATCAACCCTTTCAAAGAGTTGATTCCCTCCTGTTTGTAGGCTCCCTTTAGGTACTGAAAGGTTGCAATGAGGTCACATTGCAGCCTTCTTTTCTCCAAGCTGAACAAGCCCAGCTCCCTCAGCCTGTCTTCACAGGGAAGGTGCTCCAGTCCCCTGATCATCTTTGTGGCCCTCCCTCCTCTGGACCCTCTCCAACAACTCCCTGTCTGTCTTGTACTGGGGGCTCCAGACCTGGACACAGTACTCCATATGGGGCCTCACAAGAGCAGAGTGGAGGGAGACAATCACCTCCCTCTACCTGCTGGCCACCCCTCTTTTGATGGAGCCCAGGATACCATTTGCCTTCCAAGCCTCAAGGGCACACTGCTGGCTTATGTTAAGTTTTTCATCTATTAAGATTCCCAGGTCCTTCTCCACAGGGCTGCTCTCAAGGACATTAATTGATCTATAGCTTTGTCCTAACTCAATAGCATCTGTGAACCTGAATAACCAATCTTCGTTAATTCCTCTAAAATTTGTCAGTAAAAGAAAGAAAAATGTCACTCTTTTTTTTTCCTGTAACACATGGCAAAAAAAAAAAAAAAAAAAAAAAAAAGCATAACATCCATTTTAAAGCTTGTCCTGTCTCACACATTAATCCAGTACCATAGCCTTTTTCAATCACCTTGCAACTTCAAACTAGGTTTTTGATGCCTCCCCTATCAATTTAAAAATACCACATAACATACGATCTTCAT
Source organism: Centrocercus urophasianus (assembly GCF_019232065.1). Classification (NCBI taxonomy): domain Eukaryota; kingdom Metazoa; phylum Chordata; class Aves; order Galliformes; family Phasianidae; genus Centrocercus; species Centrocercus urophasianus. Next base: position 22,209,131 of record NW_024884722.1, read on the forward strand.
CATGTAAACTCTTTTCTTCTCTGCATCAAAATCTCTTCACGCTATTTAATATTCTATATATTCTATATCCCCTGTTCTTTCTCCAGCTAGGTACAGAAAAAAATAATTCAAATTCACATTCATCCCTAGTAACATGTAAGGTTTTTTTTTTTTTTTTTTTTTTAGACTCAGTGAGACATAAAATGCATCAATGCTACACGTTCATTTTTCTAGACTTATTTGTCAAAGAAAAAAGTTAATGTATTCTTCTAGCACATACATTACAAGCTGTAACTTACCTGCTGCTGCTGGCTGCGTAGGTCTGTTATCTCTTTCTGATCCTCATCGTGAAGCCTTTTCATTTCCTCACACGACTGCTGGAGATGGTTATGTTCTCTCACCAACTGTGTGTTTTTCCTCTTCAAGGTATCCATGTCCTCCTTCAGCTGTGATTGGTCACTCAGCAGTCGACTGTGCAATGTGCTGTCATGGCACAGAAAAACACGCATGGGGAGAAAAATTTGCCCAGAGTGTTCTAACTAGTTTCAAGTAAGAGCTCGCTACCTAGAAAGCAGATCAAACTAACTCAATTCTTCAAATTTTAGAATTACAAGAACCAGAAAAATCAGAGAAGAACATAAAAATAGCAAACTACATCTTCTCCAATTACCTTCTGCTCTCAAACCTGACTATTGCATTGTAATTGCAAGTCAACAACCAGGCTTTCTTTGTCTATGTCCCTCCAAGCTATCAGGGATTTCTATCTCAAGTTCTCCAAAAATAACAGGTAGCTCATATTTTTATCATTTCAAATAGTCCCAAATTATTTTTTATCTGATGCATGCAAACATTAATTGTGCAATTAGAGTGGAATAACAGAACAAGAAATCATTTGTTTACCATACTTTAATATGCTACAATTTAATACTAATTGGTAAATTGCTTCTTACAGATTTACTAATACTTACTGATAAAAATCAGCCTCTTTTGCTGCTTCTTCACATCTTTTTAATGTCTTAGTATGTTGATTCTGCAGGGACTGTAGGTCTGACATGGCCTTCATGCACTGAATTTTCAGTCTTTCATAGTCATGATTAGGTTTTGGACTAGGCCTAGGAAGGAAAAAGTATTTTTGAAGTTAAATAAACATTACCACACAGCTGAGGCTGTTGGACCCTTGCTGCGCTTTAAAATTCATATATTGTTTGAACCACAGAATCATAGGGGTTGGAAGGGACCTCCAGAGATCATCGAGTCCAACCCCCTGCCAAAGCAGGTTCCCTACAGCAGGTGTTCAGGCAGGTGTTGAACATCTCCAGAGAAGGAGACTCCACAACCCCCCTGGGCAGCCTGTTCCAGTGCTCCGTCACCTCACTGTAAAGAAGTTCTTGCACACATTTGTGCAGAACTTCCTATGCTGCAGTTTCTGGCCATTTCCCCTTGTCCTGTCTCCACATACTGCTGAGAAGAATCTGGCCTCGCACTCTGCCCCTCACACCTTAGATATTTATAGACCTGGATCAGGTCCCCTCTTAGTCTTCTTTTCTCAAGGCTAAGCAGTCGCAGTTCATTCAGCCTTTCAACCAAAGAAAGCAGTAACTGACACTTCTCTGGATTCTGTGATGAGGTTCAGCATTAAGCTGTTGGTGATCTTACTTAACAAGTACCAACAACTACACAGGTTTGAATGGACTGCTTTGTTTTGTTTGTTGGGTTGTTTTTTTTTTTTTCTGACTTCTGAACAGCACTGCAGTTCCCTTAGTACAAATGCATCTTTTTCTTGCTAAGACATAGGCCCTTGGAACAGCAGTGTAGAACACACCGCCTTTGCAGTGCAGGCTTTTTGTTTCCTGTAGATCAGCTAGAATGCAGGAAGCTACTGGCAGCATTGCTATCTGTTTCTCATTGTAGGCTGATATTTATATTTACCTGCATGATATCCTTGTTTATAGGAATTATTTTTTTTTTTTTTTAGAGTTCAACAATACACAAAACATACAAGTAATTCATGTATGAAAGCTAGACATGCCAAACAAGTTGTCACCGCAGCTTTGAGAGAGACTCAACAGTTATTTCTTAGAGAAACTTCTTGCAATGAAATATTTTGCAGTAAGGTGGATTTGATTAACTTAGTATGAGCGTATGCTAACTGGACTCAGTAAGCTTAAAGCTGCAACTTAGAATTAAATGTGTTTTAGTTCATGTTCTCATTTTAGTGACTGCTGGACAGATAGTATCAACTTTCAAAAACCTCACTCTGAAGTCTAATTTAAATCAATACTTGGATTTTCAGTGATTCTGTCAATGGTGCGAACATCTCAAATAGAGTTTTACTGCTGCTAATTAGAATTATATTTTAAAAGGGAAACTAACACTACAGTAGTTATGATAATATATTTGTAAGACTGCACGAGTGTTTTCTTTTTATACCCAGAAACAGATAGTGAATTCAAAAAGTAACAATATAATAGAAAAAAAGACATTCCTGAAGACTTGACTTGAACATTCAGTTTCTTTATATGAATTTGTTTTAATTGTTACTGCAGTTTGTCAGTAAAGGAAAGAATTGATGGGTTCTTTCTTCCCCCTTCTTCCTGGAGAAAGGGGCAAAGGAGGAATTACAAGACCTTATTACTGAGCAGCTCAAATACAACTAAGTTTCTAAAAAGTACCTTCACGCCTTGCAGACATATGCTAAGCACCTGTGAGTCAGATGTGACTGCTATGTGTTTTCTTATGACTCTCAACACTGCAGCTATGCAGAACCATTTTTACTTCAGTTCAGTTGCCAGATGAATTTCAGTTCCAGAATCCATGCTGCTGTTCTTGTATGAATCGAAGAGAGTTCTGGTTACTTCTAAAGCAGAGCTTACAGCCATTTTGGAGAGTATGGTAGCAAGAAAGGGAGACAGGGCAATCCGTGCAACAGTGGACTAAATGTGATATGAGACTGAACAAACTAGACATCAACTGATTTTTCTCCTCCCCCCCCCCTATTTGTTAGAGGTACAGGATCCAGGAGAAGACGCACAGACAGCTGTAAGAAACTTTATTTTGAAAGTAGAAAATACAGTGATGAAAAAACAAGAAAGCACAATCCTACTAAATCCAGGTTTTAAACTTTACGATTTATGATTTTATGAATTATTTTCTAACATAAAAAAATGCATCAAGTACATTGGATACACTTTGTAGACATTATCTGTGTTGGTCAATTGCCAGACAGAACAAAAGTGTTGCTGTGAAAGTCATGCCTAATATTTTATTATGTTGGACTACAATGTCAGAGGTGGATGTTGATGGTATGGCAGTAAAGGCTGAATCTTCCCATCAAAATTCCATTACATTTGTGACAGATGGCAGCAGATGGACAGTCTAACAGAATATCATTTGATGTGGAAGTGTGAATGAAGCAAAGGTGTGTCACTGAATTTCTCCATGCAGAATAAACAGCACCTTTTGACATTCACTGACACTTGCTGAATGCTTCTGGAGACCAAACATCAAATGTGAGCACAGTGAGGCCATCAGTGGCGCATTTCAACAGCAGTGACAGTGGGTCACCTCCAATGGTGCAGATTTTTATGAGTGCAGCATGCAGGCTCTTGTTCATTGCTGGTGAAAACGCATAGCTAACAGTGTTGAAAAAGAGCATTTCGCAGCTGATAATTTGCTTCATAGTCTTATTGTGCTCCGTATCCATTGTAGTTTCCATCAATCTACATAGGAAGCATTACTTTCAGAGGGAACTACAAATACAGAGTGCACCTTGACCACAATAAGTAATTTGGTCAAAGCCCTGCTTTAGTACTACAACACGTGCGTGCATACAGTCACTCTCACGTGACTCAAGCGCAGCATGAGCAATCCTACTCCTGTCCAACAGAGTAATACGTGGTACTCTGATTTAGCTCATCACAATCCACTTCTGTGGTTCCTCTTCCATTACTCTAGGACTTAGTCAACACCAGATTTGAAAAACAGCTCTCAATTTTGCAACCACCTGCCTTCTCAGCCAGCACAGCCTAGCCTACAAACACTTTGCCAGCTGCAGCTATTTCTAAGCATGCCACCATGATTTGTTGAGATTCACCTCTACAGCACCCATGTTTGAGAGAACCATTGTGATACTACAATGCCTTTTAAGGCTGCAAAAGCCATCACCTAAATGGTGGTCTTTCACATTTCACAATTCAGAGTGGCAGTTGGCAGTGTTGGTGCTTTGACTACTGGAAAGCTAATGATGTTTTTTGTACAAGGAAAGTACAAAATACCATCAAGTTTTCAAAAAGCAAAGTAGCATTATTTATATGAGAGTAATATTTTTTTATTTTATAAAGGAAAAGTCAGCTAGTAACCTTTGTTCATTTTCCAGCCATCAAATATTTAATTTTTTGGAAGGCAGCATCTTCCATTTTGTATAAACCACCCAAACACTGACCAAACAATGTTTATTTTAATGAGTTTTCTTTAAGCTGTAAACTTTTATATTTTCTGCAACGTACAAATCTTAATATTGGCAAAAGATTGATTTGACAACTAAAGAAAGAAAACTAGGGCAGGCTAGAGCACAGCTCATCAGAACTTCATTAATAGTATCCGGGATTATAGAGAACAACACTTTAAGCTGTAAAATCCCCAATGCCTAAGCTCTAGTGGCTTCACATAAGAAGAATCTCTGTTCGAGTAAGAAATAAACCAAAGCTCTGTCAAAGATTGATATTTGACAACCCTTTTTCTCTCTTCACCACAACACTTACAGACCCTCAAGATAGAACACAAAGCTCCCCAGTCCCTGCAGTAGTCTTCCTTCCAACAACACCAGGGTGAGGAGGCTGAAACAATCAGCTAAGGAGCAAATAATAAAGCACACAGATTTTCTCATCCTCAGTTCACTGGCTCAAATCTTGAAACCTCTTATACGGACAAGATTTCTATTAATCACCACTTCAAAGCAGCAAACACTTCAGCCACTGTCTTCCACATCTTCCCATAATTAGCAACTAGCTGGTTTTCTTCTCTCAAGATTGATTCAAGTCCTATTCACCTATTCCCCTCAATCCCACAGCAAAATTGCTGTAAAAAGCAGGAACAGGCATTCCACATGCAGCTCTGAAACCTCTATGTGGTCACCCTACCCCTACATATGCATCACCACAATGTATGTACCTCAAAAGCAACATAAACACACACTGCAATATTACTGCTACTTTACAAGCAAGAAACACGATACTTGAAAGTTAACGAAGACTAAGTTGAAAGGAAATTACCTGCAATCATCAAAAGTTGATCCAGGAGATGAAAGTGCAAGTCGCTTGCGCAGCTCATCCCTCTCCCGAGTTACCTGTCGGAGCTGAAATAATATTGTCTCCAGCTTCTCACTCATCTGTCTTGTATCTGATACAGGTGGGGGAGATGATGCTTTGCCAGTTGTACCTGACCAAGAGACAATGAACTGACAGTCAGAGAACTCCTCAAAAGAACAAAGCCACTTCACTGAAATAATTAGTACTATTAAAAAAAAAAACTTTTTTTTTTTTTTTTTTTTACAGATTCTTGTTCAAAAACAAATTGTTCAAGTTTTCATCAGTGAGCTGACGCAAAAACTCAATTCAGTCAGACTTCACATTAGCAAAACAGCTTTATTTGTATTGCAAGTAATGTTTTCATGAGTAAGTCCCTTGCTTCCTCATGTACTTACAAACTACCATCTAAGAGGGGACAACTGATGGGCAAAGTAAGAAGAATTAGCCATATGGCTTGCCTAGAAAAAAGGCAAGGCACCTTTGGACTCATAACTGCAAAGACCTCAAACAACAGTGACAAAAAAGTCTCACATAAAAGGTCATTTCCAATGAAGTATCAGGTTCCATGCTTTAAGAAAAAAAAATATATATAAAGAAGAAAAAATACACTTCATCAACTTAGCTCAGTGACTGTAGACAAACTGTTACAGCAAGGGACTCTTCTCCTGATCCTTTAACCTTATAGATAGACTATTTCATAGGTATACTATCACTAGCTTGATTTTTTTTTTTTTTCTCCAGGAAAATCCTGTTTTCATACATTACAACTTATCAGTCATGCATGCAAAGATTTGACTTAGCAGCAAATTAGGAGAGCCAGGCTTCACTTTTAACAACACTGGTTAAAATGAGCACACTACAATCACTGCAACTGGACAGACAGTACATGCAGGATCTCATCACTATCACCACCACGTTCATCAGTGATAAAACAGTAATGCCCCACTGTCTTTTTGGTATCTCATATCAATACAAAGAGATTTGTCCACAGAACGCAAAAACTCCCTCCAGTTTTTAACTAGAACTTCCTGTTCTCAAGTTCCCACAGCAAACTAAGTTCAGGGCTAGGGCTAACCATACACAGAACATCCAGTGTAATAGGATCCCTGTTCCTATTCCCTTCACCTATTAATATAATTGAGTAACAAGAATTTCTGAGCACAGACTATTCTTTTAATCTAACTATTGCATAGTTAGAATAATGCATACAAATGTTTTGATTGTTAAGAACTGCAGGAACATCCCACATTCTGTAGAAAGATACAAGACATGGACTCACACTGCTCTAAAGGACTTTCAACAGAGCCTACAATTAGGTTTTTCTCCTGCTACTCCTTCATTCAAGAGTAACCTCTTCCATGAAGGCTACGGATCTCACACTAATAAAACACAAGTGTGTTTCTTTTATTTCCTAAAACAATAATTATTCAGCATAGTTTTTAATGAAAGATTATTCAGAAACATCATGCACTATTCTAGGCTCATGTTGTAATGAATAGACAGGAAATAATAAATGGAAAAGTCAAAATGCATGTCCATTTGGAACAGTATAGACGTTAATGAGGAAGGCAGTTTCATCAACAAGTGAAAAAGTAGACAAATATAATTCCTAATTCAGGAACTGACAGGGTTCACAGACTTAGGTAGATTCAATCCCCAAGCTACGCCAGGCAAGGCAAGACTGCTTTAAATAAAATCAAGCTATCTAGCCTTAGGAAAGAAGTTCCTGGACAAACATGAAGTCATTAACCTTATTACCAGAAACAGTTATTTTTCATTAACCTGTCACTTTTTATGTTTACATTAAAAAAGTATTTTTGTATGCAAAGTACAATGATGATACTGTCAACATATAATACCAGTGAAGATTTAAGAGCTATATAAACAATATTCCCTCTAATCCAAACCCCAAAAAAATGTATCTTTGCTCAATAACAACTTCACATTTTTAATAATTGTATAATGTTAAATTTGTAGACATTCCAAAAAAGCTTCAGTGAACTTCTATTTCATCAGAAAAATTCAATTTCAACTCTCCATTTCCTTGAAAGGGATTTTTACAGTTGAACGCTAAAAGCTTTTTACTGCATCTGACATCCTGATGCAGTATAGAGAAAGTGACCTGTGCTTCCAGCTTTATATTCTTTTTCCATCTGACTGCATGTTTACATTACAGTACTTCCTTTCTGCATTTTAATCACTCAAACTGGTCTTAAAATCTACAAGCCTAAAGGCTAAATTTCCATTATCCAAATGATGCCATCTTACAACAACTTACTTGCTTCCTCAGATAATCTGGATTTGTTAAAACGGATGTGCTGCACGTCTCGACAAGTGCAACTCATCCATCTGCTTAGTAAAGCCCAGAACTCCTTTTCCATATCAGCTCCCCTTTGATGCTGAGGATCCAGCAATACCCAGCCACATGCTGCCAGCCTCCAGGTAGGCAGCATTCCACCGTCTCCAACAACAGCCCCACAGTGGGGGCACTACGTTCAAAATTAGTTCATGCAGTACACCCATGAAGTCCTGAGTACACATTAACTGAATCAAAATCAAAATTTTGCCAAATTTCATAACTGCATTCTATAAAAGAAAAGCAGCTATAACAGAAGCTAAAGCAATTACATCCTCTGCAGTTTAAGAGCATGTGATTTCATGGAAGTCACAATGATCAAATAATTATCAAATACAATTTTTGATGGCTACTCTAATAATCAATGTTTGAACAGATAATACAGCCACATAGACACTAGTGCACAGTTAGCTTCATTTGCATGTCACTCCAGTATTTGGGGATAGGGCAGCACGCTTTTTGGACTAAAAATAACATTTTAAGAGGAATGTGGCTGGGAAGCTCGTTAAACTGACTAAGATGTACCACAACACTGAATCAGTATAACGCTGAGGTGGGAAAACGAGTACCAATGGATGAGGAATTATTTTTTAAGAAATAATATGAAAATACCTTAAGTTACAACACATACATTTTCCTTTTTGAGAAATACACTTGGTATGATATACATACATACACCAATTTAAAAGGCAGCCATCAGCTAACATAATGCTTGTAATTGTATTTCAATTTTTTTCAAGTCATTTTATAAATTTCATAAAGCCAATTCTTGCTTGAAAACAATCAGACTAGTCTATGTACAGCTGATCCTCCTCACAGCTTCCATTTAAAAAAAGAAAATCAACATGGATGTCCTGAGTACCATTTCTTTAAAGTCCTGTAAGTCATGAGAGAATATGTTAAAAAAACACTTGCAAAATAAGACAAAAGATGTGTTGCAAATAAGGTTTCTCCCCCAGCTTAGGAAAAACTTATTCTAGCTGCAGGAAAATCTGTGCTAAAATATTTACTTTCTTTCAATAATTTATATGCTCTAAAATGGGATTACATAACAGAATCTACCCTTTGATGCATTTCTTCAGATGTATCTTTAGAAGTGGCCTTGAAATAACAGACAGTGCAACAGAACTGCCTTGTAGGTGAAATAAAACATTAGTAAAAAAAAGCAGCAGTCCATAGAGAAAGGGAAACTGAAAGGTACAATACTGAACTGTGGAAGAGTGTCATCCGATAGACAAAAACCTAATAGGTTATGAAAGCAGTGAGGATCGTGTAACATGCAAGAAAAAGAATGTGCAACACTCCAGTATTTGTCTTACTACAGAATATAATACCCTAAACAAACCCGCCAGCACGCAAAACAAACTTTCAACTTAGATAAACTTAAGACTTCAGAAAGAGCTGAGCAGTCCTACTGGAAAGATCAACATGAATGAAAATCTGCAACCCAGTAGTCAGAAACTGCGAGGAAAGAAAAAAAGTACTAATTATATCAGTTTGAAAAGTTCTTGCAGAACTTTTCCAAGCTACAAAAGAGATTAAAATCTGTATCATAGCCAAGGAAACACAGTTGGAACTTCTGCATTTGAGTAGCCAGCATCTCCTGGTGGGAACTATCAAACCTAATGTTTATCAGGTTAATAAGTGCACAGCAGAATCATAACCTGGGCTCAAGTACACCATCCAAAAAGTGCGGGACAGCTGCCGGGCAGTCGCTGCACACCAACCTGAGGCTGAGACTCCACTGATGCTCGCTGCCACAGCTTCTGCCGCAGAAAGCTCTGAGCATCATTTCATCATACTGTTTAAGAGCCCAAAAAGAAAACAGCTGACACCAAAATGGTTTCCTGAATGTACAGACTGATAAAGGGATGCAGGGAGTAGGGAAAGACATCATGTTCCAGACATGCTGTCTAGAGTGCAGGAGGTGTGGATTCACACATGCTGCATTTCCATTCAGATTATTACAGATTGAATCTTCAGGAATCTCAGCAATCTGCTGCCGAAGACTGATACTGAGGCATACAAAACATTGTGGTCAGATCAGGGATTTTTCAAGCTCAATTTATGCAAAATTGTTAAGAGGTCAAGAACTAATTCAAACTGATTTTTTGAGGTAATGCAAAAAAAAAAAAAAAAAAAAAAAAAAAAAAAAAAAAGTGAAAAACGCAAACCCACAGCTCCCTCTTCTCTGAGACTATTTATTGGTAAAGTTAATTTCCTAATTTCTTTGTGACTACTGTTTTCCGTTTGTTTAAATTTTATTTTAAATCAGGGTATCACATCCACTGAGTAAATCTTGAGTGGCTCTGAAGTGACGAGAAATGCATGACTACACTTAAACCCATAGCTGCCAGGAAATGGATGCTATAAAAGTCAGTAAGAATACAATAAAGCAATGCAAAGTGCTTACTACTTAAAAGAAGGTGGTTAATAGAAAACAGACTGAAAATCAGGCAAAGAGATTAAGGATTACCTATATGGTTCATAAACCGAACTGAGTGAAAAAAAAGTGTGAAGTTCTTCTAAGTTTGTGGAGGAGTGTGGGTATTTCGTAACTTTTGTTTCCAGGAAACAAAACGTACTAAGATCAAAGGACAAGAAAATTACATAGGATTTAGATCGATAAAAAGAGGTTTAACTTGACTGTTGAGTTGAAATTTTACAGGCATATCACTTTTGAATAGAGGTTGATCATCTAAGCCAATCACTGGGATACACAAAAGGATTCAAGTGTAATGTACTGGTAGCATTCCCGCTGAATTTTCTCCTCTTTTGTGGCCCTTCAGCAGGTGTAACATTAGCATATGCTGACAAAGAAACAAGCAACAGCTGCTATATTTATCCATTGTAAACTTCGTTTGCACTAGTTGGAAAAAAAAAAAAAAGAAAAGAAAAAAAGAAAAAATCAAAACCAAGAGATTCCTACAGACTGACTGTCAAGGAGGAGCAAACAATTGGAAAACACTTTTTTGAACAATTAAAGAATGTTTATCTATGAAAGAGTATCATAACCCACACCTGCCAGCTCCACTTCCTATGCATAGCAAAAACAATTACTAGCTTGTTATGCACAGCTGCATCAAGTGTGAAACAATAAATGGAAAACTCAACAATGTAAAAGGACATCTATTTAAATGACCGACATGAAACTTGGAAGCAGTAAAAGAGACCATGTTGGGAATTATCATCAGATGGAAGAGACGCAAAGTTTGTTTTGGAGTAAGAATTAATAGCCTCAGCTTAAAATTTTGAATTGAATTTAGTGAAAAACTACCAATAAATACCTTTTCAGGATGATAACTTAAAGAGTTAAGCAAGGAAACACTGTTGGTTAAAGTCAAAATTGGAATAGATCAGTGAGAACAGATACACGGTACCTGGAGTCAGAATCATAGTACTAAAGACGATGTTTATTAGAGACTGGAATGGCAACTGACTCAGAAAAAATAGCGATGTAAACAAGGGGGGGGGGGGGGGGGGGAGAGAACAACAACAAAACAACTAGAAAGGTGATAACTGAAAAACCTAACACCTGGAATAACAGTATGGTACAAATTGGAAGATAAGCTCTAGAGTATGTAATGAGGAGTAAAGAGCTGACAGCTACAACCACAACAATTCAGAGATCTAGCTATGGAAAGAAGGAAAGGATATATATGGGAAAATGGAGGGCCTCTTCCATTCTGAATAACCTCTCATTAGTATTCTGGGATATTTTTGAAGAATGGAAGACTATGCAAACACTATTCTGTTAAAAACGCATCATAAAAAAGCATAACACTGACTATCTTCAGAGCCACTGCCCAATTCCTGAGTGTAACTGCAGGTTTCTATTAAACATATCTTGAAAAAATAAAATAGTGTGCAGCAGGTAAAGGAAGAAGATTTTTATTTTTATTTTAAGCATACTAAAAGAAAAATTTGATGCTCTGTAATAGTACAAAGGTAGGTTAAAAAGTTCAGTTCCAGGAACTATAATCTTGTCACAGTATCATGCTACTTAGGTCAACAGCGTTTTACTGGAAGTCACAAAAGTACTGCATATCTAAAGTCTTGAAACACAACCTTTAAAGCCAATTCATAGAGACTTTTTCAAAGAACATGGGCCAGAATGATGACTTAGCTGTTTATCTAAAATGAGACAAAGAATTGTCTCATTTTGTGAGACAAATTTGTGTACAAATTTCCAAATTGACTTTGGAAGAAAAGGGAAAGAAAATTTAAAAAAAATATTTAAGTTAGGAAATAAAGTAAATAATAGAATAGAAAATAAATAAAAGATAGGAAATGAAATAAATCCAGACAGGCACAGAAATTAACAGAGATATTGTGTTAGTACACACCATTGTAAACAAATTTGGCAGTATCATGCTAAAGCATAAGTGGAGTGGTATTCAGCTGATATTCTATCATCTGCAGACAATGCATCAGTACTCAAGCTTCTATCTTACTTTCACGTTTAAAACAATATCTTCTGGGATAAGCTAAGTGCAAAAATACTTAAAATAATTTAAAAGTATACTTCAAAAAACGCAACAATTTTGGCCTTTGTTCTTTGTTCAGACTGGTATATGAAGGCAGACAAAATAACTCAAGATTCATGGTACTTACAGCATTTCTGTAAGTTGCCAGCAATTTAATATTCATACAAAGTAGTCCACAATCCCTCCTGAAGCAGCTGGAAGTAATTAGCATCTCTTTCTCTCTATAACATTACATTTACAGAGATAACAGACAATGCTATAAAGCCCAGTATCTGATACTGTCTAGAATGCACACCATACAGCAAGAAATATAGAGACTGAAATTAAACCGCCATTCAAAACTTAAATATATACTACATTGAGAAAAAAAAGTCCAAGACACACATTCCTTCATACTTCCATTATTTTGTCTATCTCTTTTCAGTCATCTTGTCCCAGGCAACAAGAAAAATAATTATTCTCCTTGTGTCAGTTCAGCACTAGAGCAGACTTCAGTATACCTTCAGCTGTCAAGCAGCCTCCAACATGTGAACTTAGAGAAAGAAAGCAACATCTGAGGTTGGAAGACAAAGAATCACAGAACAGCCTGAGTGTAGAAAGAGATCTTAAAGATCACCGAGTTCCAATGCCTACTGTGAGCAGGGTTGCCTTTCACCAGACAAGGCTGCTCAGGTCCCCATCTGCATAATCAATGAATATACAGATGTTATAATTATGAAATAAACAAGAGAGTTTGGCTAAACAGGTTATTATAACAAAAAGAGAATAAATAAGAGTGCTTACCCTTGTCCTGGGCTTAACATAAAACTCCAAAGGAGGGATCTCCAGAAAGAGACCCTTACCCACTGGTAGTCAGCTCTTAAATGGATCTAGAGAGATGTAGCCAGGCTCCACCCCCACCAGCAGCACAGGTGGAGTGCCTTCACCTCTGCTCCCAGGGCTGACTCATTGCTCACCTCAGATGATCAATCAGAGGTTCAGGCTGTCATTCACCAGTTCCCATGCACCATCCATCTTGGTGTCAAACACCTCCAAGGACAGAGCATCCACAGCTTTGCTAGGTAACCTGCTACAGTGCCCCACTCTTAAGAAAAAATTTCCCTCAAACATCTAACCTAAATCTCCCCTCTTTTTGTTTAAAAACATTCCCCCTTGTCCTATCACTATCAGATCACATAAGAAGTCATCTCTGTGCTGTTTGTAAGCTCCCTTTAAGTACTGGGAGACCACAAAGAGGTGTCCCTGGAGCCTTTTCTTCTCCTGATTGACTGAACGAGTCCAACCCCCTCTTGTCATCCTTCAGAGGAGATGTGCTCCAGATCTCTTAGTGCCTTCACAGCTGCCTTGATCAGGTCACCACCAGATATTGGTCTGGTCCCTAATTTCAATCTACAAATCCTCAATTTGATCACAGCCATTTTTTAAAGGCAGCCCTTTGCAATCCATCTGCTTCTTAACATAAAGGGCAACTTCCCCACTCCTCCTGCCCTGCCTAACTCTTCTAAAAAGCTTGTAGTCCTCAATCATAGTATTCCACCTGTGTGATTTGTCCCATCATGTTTCTATGACAGCAATTAGGTCATAGTTTTGTAATTGCAAAATGCTTCCAACTCCTGCTTATTTCTCATGCTTGTGTTCATTGGTGTTGAGGCACTTCAGGCGGGCTACACACAGGGTTACCTTTTCAGATCAGCTCTCCTGAATTCCTCTGGGACAAACCTGAAGTTTTCCCCTGCTGTTTCATAAAGTGACAGTGTCTCCCAGCTCTTCTCTGTCACTCAGAAGTACATCCCCTCTTCCTGGAGAGGATATCTAGGCTGCCTCCCTGCTCCAGGAGGCCATTAGGCACTGGCTATCCAGAACTATGTTATACAAGTTTACTTCAGCACTTGGTGAATATTTATCTCCAAAAATTATAAATGCTAAATGACTGAGTGCAACATACCAATCAACGAAAGATTTAAAAAAAAAAAAAAAATCTTTTATTCTTTGCGGTCTTCTCCTCCATAACCACTACTGGTCAACAGGGGGGTTAGCCAGTGCCTGTCACATACAGTGCTGTTGCTGGCTCCATCTCATTCCTAAGTGACATTTGGTTTGTGCTTGGCACACCAGGCACTCCATAAATAATTATTCTGATGTCAGAGATGCAGGATTGTAGCTCCACTGAGAGAGTATGCTGGGCACAAAGAGTGGGCAGATGAAGGATGCTTCTGTTTACACACAAAATATCTTTGTGACTAACAAAGAGTAAGAGGTAAGAAACAAAATACAGAGAGAGTATGACAAGCTAATAGGGATTTTTCATCCTTTGGGGGGAAAGAAGGTGGGGCTGAAGCACAACAGTGGTATGCAGGAATTGTGAAAGGTTATATCTCTTTGGTCAATCAAAACTGATTTATTTTTTTTTTCCTCCCCTCAGAACTTTCCCTGTCCTCACTACCTATTTCACATACACAGCATGAACTCGATACAGCAGAAAGAAAAGGAAGGAAACTTAAGGGAACAAAGAAAACACAATCATCTAAAGAAGTTTTGAGTGGCAAGGAAGATAGAGAAGGAAGAATTTGTATAGTATAAGCAACTGTTTCTCTGTATTTTTATTAACACACAGGCAATAGAAAAAAATAGGACAGATCCATCTACAAAGTTCCTGCTCCAGGACTGCCACCCTAACTTCTACTCAGTGGCTTCTTCTACCATATGTACATAGTAAATCCACAGGTGGCAGGAAATTCATTCTTCCTGCATCCCATTCCCTGCAAGCCCATCTAAGCAAAAAAAAGTAGATGACATGGCAGCACATGGGACAGAGTGGTCCTGACATATTCTGCAAGTCACATCAATAACACTGTACTTGTTACATCATTCCTTGCTCTCTTCTCCTAGCAGAACTATGACAACTGCTGAATACTTAGAGGAAAAAATTAATTATGAATATGTACCAGCAACATGAAAGAAGAGCAATTTCATGAGCTGATGCCAAATCCTATCTACATCTGTGCTTACCTATTTTTGGACAGTGAAAAGTGCATAAAATATTCAAACAATTGCTGTGGTCAAAGAAGGGAAACCTGGCTCAGTTTCAAGAATCTCACCTAATACCTAATCATGTAATCATATTGCTACTGTATGGCATCCTTGCCAGGAAAATCCTATTTCCTTCCACTCTAAACACGAAAACCCCAGCAACATCAAGTGTTATATAAGTCACTCTGCACCTTAGCTTACTGTAGGGAAATGAGTGCAAAGGGACTAATTATTGACTCTGACTAACTGTAGAAAGAAAGGAAAAAAAAGAATTAACCATTTAAGAAAAAAACAAAACAAAATAAAACAACAAACCAAAACCAACAACTAGAAAGTCACTGGGGATAAGACAAAACCCTTTTGCAAGATTAATTTTACAATTGTCAAAACTCCCCTGATTTCCTATAGGACATATACATATGATGGTCATAACAACAAGGCTACTGTGGTAACAGAAAAGCTCACTGATCAAGACAATGATTTGGTAAAATTAAATAAGTCACTCTGTGTATTTACAACTGTATCTTTACAATGCATATTTCTCACCTTGAAGCTAACAGCTAGACACTAAGTTTTTCTCTAATAGAGGGCCTTAACCTCCCCCCCCCTCCCCAACAGACATTTTTCGTCTTTCACATCAGTTCCTCATTCAGTTATCAGTGGATGGATGAGGTCATTTTCTCATCTTTCTTTAGGAACTGCTGCTTCTCTGATGAATGTTACCATAGGCTTGTCCTACCACAGGGTCCAAGTTCCTGCCTGGCTGCTGAAAACCCACATACACAGAACATGCAACAGGAAAAATAGAGTCCAACACACAAACTGGAGCAAGAGAAAACAATCTGCAGTGCTGCATTACACCACAACTGAATGCCCTTTCTACAGTCATCTGTTGTCCTTCATTACCAAAACTCTCAAGACACAGCTAGTCTGTTTCTCCTGACTGAAAGAAACAAACAAATAATCGATAACTAGCTAAAAAGCACTAAAAATATATAAACAATCAATAGTATTACACAACAACAACAAAAAAACATTTCAATGAGGAAGCATCTGAGATGGACAGAATTAAGTTAACATTAAGCAACTGCATGTAAATAATGTGTTCACCTTATTATGACATTTTCAAATCCAATTGAGAAAAAAAAATCAGTTAGAAACAATTTACTCCTGCATTCATAAAACAATGGAGAAAGGGCTGTGGCACCACAACAGATCACAAAGCTCACAGACTGACAAACAAAAAATAATTTTGTACTTCAGCATCAAGTTTGCCAGTCTCACACAAAATACTATCTGCTGATCAAGTATGTTCAAGTACAAACATAACAGTTCATTTATGTTATATTTCTATAATTAATCATAAATGCTCATACTTTCTGGGGATCAAGATTCCCAGCTATTTACTCCATTAAATATACATAAAATGTAGAGCTATCGGACAGTTTGAAGATGGTTTAAATGCCCTCTACAACAATGACATCAGTGATAAAATAAATATAACAATTTTACAGAACAAACTTTCCTATCAGGAATCCACCTATTACTAAAAACAATTTCTAACAAACAAATAAATAAATAAATTGCCCCAAACTGTCTGCCACTATCTAGCAATTGACAGCTCAGGAAGTTACCTGAGCCAGAGGTTTCACCTCCATGAACATGTTCAATTGTTTGTCAGGCTCATACCAAATTTAAATACCTGGAATATTCTCTATCATGAATTGCTAGAGCACAGTTGATAGAATCACCTCAATTGTGTAACATCCTGGAGCTATTTCAGAAAAAGATAATTAAATTAAGAATGCTAGCAGTAGAAACTACCTGAAACAATGGCTAGGATGATTAAGATTGGAAAGAAAAGATAAAACGCATAAAGTAACTCTAGCTACTTCATGAACAATGGAGTATAAAGACAGTGAACGGAAGTTTCTATTATATCTTCTAGTTGGAAGACACTAAGATGTATTATCAGCTTATTTAACTGGGCTTAATTAGTCTCTCTTCTCATTTTCTCTGAAAGCTCAAAATGTGTTTCCATGTTGTTTGACAAACAGAAGCAAAGCTCATCAGAAACAAAAGTGTTTTAGTATTAATGGTAAGGGTTCTGAACACAGGAAATAAAATATAGTTCTTCTCTGTCCCATAAAGAAGACACATGTGACTGGAGAAAATAAAATATTCCTTTATATGCATGTTTGGCAATGATAGTTGTACACAGTATATTCCAAAGCTTACACTGACTCCAAACTATGAGCTATTCACCTTTTTCCACTGATATATTCATTTCACAGAAAAAAAAAAAAAAAAACGAAACTTATTTTCACTGCCCTACACAGCCCTTGAAAATGCATTCCAGTGAGCCAGGTTGTGGTGGAGATCCGTGGTGGAAGCAAGATGCTTCTAAATAGTGAAACACTGAAGAAACTCAGGTTTTGTTGGGATTCCCTTCAAATAAGTCATAAGAAGCCTTTAGAGAGTTAGCATGCAAACACCTTCCATTACAATGGCTTGTCACTCAACAAATCAGTCAGTATCAAAATAACCTCACAACAGCTTTGAAGTGACTTGCAAACGCGTCTATTAGGACATACTGGCTATTAAGTAAAGAGAATTTGCTGCTGATATTAGATCACATTTAAAATATTTTACCTTACAGAACAAGATATGTGAGAGAGAAAATGATTTGGAGAAGAAAAAAAAAAGGATATTCATGAATAACAAATCTGTAACCAGACTGTAAAGATGTCAGTTTCAAACAAGGAACTCTCCTGGCTGTTAATGTAGTTAATATTAAACATTCAATTCACTTTAACCATCTGGAAAAACAAAAAACAAAAACACACCAATAACTATGGAGAATATATGGAACTATGGAACATAAATTTTATTAAATAATGGCAATTTTATTTTTAGGTTATAAATAACTTAGATCACTGCATACACAATACACTTCTAAAGATAACTTAAAGGAAAACATACAGGACAGAATTTAGTATAAATTTTAATATTTTACAATATCACGTGAACAAAACAGTTTGAAAAGAGTTCAGTTCTGACTGATATATGGGAATAAAGGATGTCTCAGAAGCAAAATACCAAATTCTAAATAAGTGTTCAGAAACAGGAATCCCACACCTGTGTAAGAGACCATTCCACAAAAAAAAAAAAAAAAAAAGAAAAAAAGAAAAAGAAAAATGTAAGTCACATATATATGGCCTCTAAGTGGTAGATGTTAAAACAAAAGTTTGCACTGTGATGGCAAAAACTAGTTTCTAATCTCATTAAGTGCCAGTTGTTAGCCTTTACTTCCAAAATTGTAAAATATCACTTACAAAGAATTAAGTATGTGCACTCAGGAAGTTATAAAAGCTGAAAAAAACAAACAAGCATCCCTTCTTAAAATTAGGAACATGGGACCAGAGTGAACCACCTGCACCCCCTCATATCTCAAGCACCACTAATTATTCCACCAACTTACTGTATTTCACACTCTTTGGAAGTCTTTTTGAAAGTCTGGTTACCCAAAAATTTCTCCTACCTTTAGCTCCTATTTCTTCATAACAAAACAAATCCTGCCCTTCTTTCAGGTAATAGCATACAATCCTGAATTGGATAAAAATAAGACTAACATGTCACAACTTTCCATATGTTCAGTCAACCTTAAAACCTCGTTTCTGCACGTTGGAGTTAAAAGCTCATCTTGATGACTGCAACAGATGTCTACACACATCCTTAAACAGACAACTGACTTGCCTAATGCTGTCAAGGAACTCTACAGATGCCTGACACAAAATTGGAACTTTAAGTATGTGAAAGCCTACATTCCCTATCCACAGCAAATTACTTCTACATGGATTTCACAATAAAAGCATTTCTATAAGAAAAGGAAAACTGACAGTGATCAGGGCTGTTCTGAGATCATCTTGCTGTTGAAGGGCTGCTGTTCACATTCTCTTTTCCTTTTGTCTTTTTTTTTTTTTTTTCTCCCCAAGGCTTTAAAATTACAGAAAACAAAGCAGCTTATTACACTCAGCCAAAAAAAAAAAAAAAAAAAAAAGTTAAAGCTTGCACTCACTTCCAAAAGTTTTGAAATATTATTAGCCAAGTTCATAGCTTTTCAATATCTGTGATGCTTTAGACCAACTACAATTTTAATATCTACATAAATATATACATATATATCTGTAAATGTGTACATATACATACTGACATTTTTACATTACTACAGTAATTTGCAGCATAGTTACGTAAATTCATGTAACAGCTCTTATTGGCAACAACTACACGTAGCTACAAAAACTGTGAGCTTGCACTACACAAAAAGGGTATACTTATTCCTTGTAAAGATGCATGGCTGTATAATACAGTTCAACTTCTCTTCTGTTACAACTTGTATCCTTCTACCTTGAAAAAGACAACTTTTAAAACCACATTATCCCAGCAGCCAAAAGATTTGTTCAAGTTTTTAAATTAATCCTTTACTCACCAATGCTACTCAGAGAACTGCTGCTTTCAGAATCAGAAGGCATTATGGACAGCACACTGTAAGTAGATCCTAAAATTAGAAAAAGACAAACTATTATTTTTTTTCCCCTCACAAAATCAAGCTAACCATTTGTTTTCCTGACTCTGTAAAAGCCAAACCCACTGAATGGTTATCAAAGCTTAAAAAACTAGTAGGAAATGAGTAACTTGTAAATGAATGTAACACAACGCACTGAGCAGGAAATGGTTCCAGTTTAAATGGTTAAAAAAATGAACGCAGAAAAAAATACAATAGTTAATTCTGATGCACTGAAAACACCGAGTTTTTTCTTTAAGTATGCAGACTGAATGATGTCTTCAATCTGTCTTGTCTGTCTGTCTGACTGTTAGAATCTACTTTGGTTACCTGTCTTCTTAGATGTATGTACCAGCTCCTGCTCCATTTGTCTTACTGACTTGACTACTTTCCTCTAACTTCTCAGACTCTGAAACATAATTTCACCAGTAAACAGATTTTGCTTGCATTCATTTCAACTTTTGGTATCTGACCTTTTTAAGGAGCGACACGCTGTCACTGACAGTATTCACAGCAGGTTTTTCCATATGTATATAAATAGATGGGGTGCCTTTTTTTTTTTTTCCAGTTTGTTCAGAAATGCACCAGAAGAACTAGAAAATCAGGCCCTGATTCAAAAGCTTATGAATTAATCAGCTCCACCATCCCTCAACAAACAAGATCAACATCCCACAGCAAAGAAAGGGAGAGATTATGTGGGCAAGTGATTTGAAATCTGATTCATTTTCAGCAACAACCAGAACATGAGCTCAAAGATAAACTCAGTATTTTCAGGAGCTGCCTTTCTCCTATGATCTTCCTTTCTATGTTTTGCTATGTGTTTCTTCAAAGCTCTTTGAAATTGAAAAATGAAAGCTAAGAAGCATGAGATTAAACATATGGGCATACTTTTCAAATAGATTAAAGAAATACTAATTTTTGCTCATCTCCTGCACTTCCTTAGGAAAAGAAGTAACACCTGTTACAATATCAGATGAAAGAAAGACGAAAGAAAGACAAGAAGAAGTAAGAAAATTAGGCTGACAACACAAGCAGTAACACCAAAGTGAAATGAAAAAAATATATACATAAGTCAATGAGGACATGGTCTCCAGCCAGACTGAAGTGGATTAGAAATAAATGGAAACTGAAAAAAGCTCAATATATTGAACAAATTAGAATATCTTTTTGACAGACAATGTAAATCAACATCACATAAACTGCATGACTCCAGCTCAATGAAATCTGCATGCCAAGATGTGACACTCAGCAATGTAAAATCACTCACTTCCTCCAAAAACTTACATACGAGTCCCACACAGAAACAAAGTTTAGGTAATCTTAAACTGCTGCAGCTTCTTCTTTGAAGTGGAAAAATAAAATCTTTTCATCACAAACACTGAATGAGTTTTTTCTCCCTTTCACAGAATTGTTGAAAGAGACCCAATTGCAACAATCATAATAACAATGATGGAAGACACAGAATCCCAATTTAGAAATAATTTACTATTTTGTAAATGATCAGGATATCTTTAGGTATCCAAATAGATACACAGGATAGTCTTTTAATTAGGGTACATCAAGCTTGTATGACCTGGATCTTGCTTCAAGTTCTTTCAGTCTTTCCATGCAATCTTTACTAAATCATCTATTTGTTACAGTTTCCCAACTAAAAGCAATTGAGGAAAGGGAGGGTTAGTTGATCCAGCTGGAAAGCTTTAAAGATGGCCTGCTGCATGTGCTGTACAGAAGTCCAAAGCAAAATAGAAATAAGCACAGGCTTTTCTACCTGACACCTCAGTCGTCTTCTCAACACACAGATTTAAGAATCAGTATGAGAAATTTAACAGATGCTTTAGACATATTCTGATGCTCAACATACATCATCTTCAAATTGTCAAAACGGATCAAATTAGACTAAGACAGATTTGTAACAGTACTTTGAATTAATTACTACTATAAATCTGTATATAAGAAACAGCTACAGCTATGTTATCTTCAAGTAATACAGTAACTCTTATGAAAGCAGTTGACATTAAAATACTACTACCTAAACAGCAACCACAGAATGAAAGACTTACAAACATACACACAGAAGCTGAAGGAAAAATCAGCAAGGTGACATTTCATAGCTGTCATATTGATTGTACTTCATTAATAAAACCAAAACTTAGATTTCCACACTACTTGGGTGATCAACAATTTTTTCCAGAATATTATACTATTTTCTACTAAGCTTTAATCTATGTCAACATTCTTTTTCACATGTATGCTTTCAAGTGATGCTTAACTGATTACCAGATATGTCATACGTTACACTCAACTAGACTTATTGTAATTCATAGATTGATGACCTGACATTCACAAATCCACAGTTGTAGAAAGGGGAAGAAAAGCATAAGCATGCTCTCCCTTTGCACAGCAGATTTGCTTCGGGGCACATCTTTGCTCATCTGAATTCAAACTTCAGATCAGTTCCATGCTATATTAAAGAGCTCTGGCAGAACAGAGAGATTGAAAAGCAGCTATCATCTACACTTTGGAATTTTAATAATCACATTTCCTTTTACTTAAAATGATTAAAGCAAGTCAACATCCCTCATGTTTCTACTGTCCCTATTAGTCTGATGGCAGAAAGGCCACTTAGAAACTTTCAAATTGAGGAGGAGAATTACTTGCTTAGCTGTCGAAGTCACCTCTGAAGGCAAGTAAAACAGGAACCTGTTTTCTCACCATTTCTAAGCACTTGGTCTACACAGTGACATACCTTTTCCTTGTTAAAAAAAATAAACGGTGCAAGAAGTTGCATATCCTAGGAAGACACCAACTGTCTAATTGTGGCAGCTCCTCAACAGTGGTGCCAAGTCTAGACTGATGGGATTACTAGATTGATAGGATTAAAGTATGGAGTTCCAAACTACAACAGAACGGTTCTCCATCCCTCCTAATCACTGAACTGGGAAATACCACATAACACTGGGCATTGTCCATACTTGAAGGAGTCTAAAAAAGACAAGCCAACTATCCCAAAGTAGAGCCTCACAAACAAGACTGCATTCGTGCCTTCTAGATGAAAGCAGTACAAAGGATGAAATAAAATTTCTTCCAGCACTAAATGATACAATTACTGAAAGAATTCTAAGGAAATAAAAACAACGACTTCAGATTTCATTCTATCACATAACTTGAACATCTCCTCTAGAAAGATATGGACAAAACACCATCTCTGTTCATAACCCTAAAGAACACTGTACAGAAGGGGAACTGCAGTGGCAAAATAAGATACACAGGTTTTCAAGATTCATTATTTGTGTGTTTTGGATACACTTTTTTTTCCCCCCAGGAGGCATGTTTTTCTCACAAATACTTACAAAGTTAAAAATGTGATCCAGCTGAAAGAGAGTACTTAGCAAGTCTGAAGGCTATTTTATTTTCCAAAATTTGCTACACTAACTAAATAACTGTGTAGGAATAAGAATAATCACTCCTCCAAATACACACCTTAAGAACAAGAGGCTGGTCTACCAAACATGCCTCAGTGTATGAAGAACCATGGTGTAATTCACAAGACATTAAGTGCTTGATTGCACAAGACAGAGAGCATGCTGGTCTTAGCTACACAGCCCATGGCACGCCACCCATTTATGAATGGCTATATTTCAGATCTGCAATACTGCTGACTCTAAATTAAGCACGTTTCCTAACTAGGACACTGCATTGCAGGACTAAGCCTAGGGAGAGTAGTTTCCCCACACAAGTTTCCTCTGCTTACAGATGACGTTAAACAACTCTCCACGCTCCCCTGCTGTGAATTTCCTCTGTTAATTAAACTCTTCTACTCCCAACTCCTTCCTGCACTGTGGCTGCAGCTGATCCAGCTCCTGGGCAGCAGAGGGCCATCCTAAGGGAGGCCCAGAGCACCGGATGCGAGCACAGTGTGACAAACAGTTTCTGACCCATGCCTCAGCACACCAAACCAAACTGCCTTTGGCAGGATTCCTACTTGCTGTGGGGGAGCAAACAACTTTGATTAAAACTGGAAATGACCCAGATTACAACATTCCCATTGCCTTTCACATCACAACAACCAGAACTGCCTAAGGAGCTGAAGACCACATGGATCTGCCACACTCCATCTCCAAGGCTATTCCTTTCTTGGAAGCCTGGACAGCCAGGTTTGTCAGAAAACATAAAATGCATTCATGTCTTGCCAGCTGTGTGACATTCAGACCTTTAATCCTGACCTTGCACAATACCTTCAATTGGGTATTTGCTCCTGTTCATGTCATCTTCATTTTTGACACCTGACAAACATTTGCCTTTAAGGATACTACCAAAAGAAAACACAAGCAGTAGAAAAGTAGCAGAGGTCATATCAGCAAAAACCTGCTCTCTTCACCCACCTCCTTTTAAAAGCATTTTTATCGCTTATTCACCATGCCTACAGTTCCTTAATACTATGCCCTGAAGCACACAACACTCTTTTATTGTCAGGATAGCATGAAAACCTCATGAACATTAAATGGCTTTCCAAAGCATCAAGCAACTTACCATTTTGATTTCCGGAATACCTCACAGAATTTTTTAAAGAGTGAGGGTTAAAATATTTATCTTCCTTTTACAGTTGAGAAGATATTTTAAAACAACGTATTTAAGACAACACAGATACTAAAAAGTAAGGTTTTGGAGAAGACATATTTCAGAGCTTAAGCCACCCTTCAATTAGAAGAGATTAAGAATAAACTCCTCTTGAGGACAGAATAGTTCAGACGTGTAAAAATCAGCACCGGTGACAGAGTAACAGATCAGTCTGATTGTAATATAATATGACAATTTTTGTGCAGCTTTGGATTCAGGAAAGTTAAGTAACATGCCTCAGGCCAGAAACATCAGTAGAGCTGCTCTGAGTTCAGATGCTCAAGTTCCAAGCTATCAGTCATATAATTAAGTACAACATCTGATCTTCAGGTGTCAAAAACAATACTAGACATTGGTATCTGGAAAATTCCTGTTTTCATAGCTACATTCTTTTCAAAACACTTCATAGGAGATCAAAGCCATGCATGTATATCTAAATACATGTTCTTAAAAATGTCCTCTCTAGTAATGAATACACTATTTGCCATGGATAATTTGTTGCTGGCCAGCAAGCAATGCAGTGAATTATACCTAAAAGAATTCAAGATGTATTTTTAAGAAACCTAAATCACTGGACAATAATTGGGCATCCTACAACAACCTGAACTACGAAAGCCAAAGTTGGCATTTTCAATTTAAAAAAAAAAAAAAAGAAAAAAAAAAAAAGGAGAACGACAAAATGAAGGAAGCGATGAGAAGAAGAAATTATTTGCTTTCATATGTTACAATTTTATCATGAGCACACGCTGCTATTCACAGTCTATTAGCATTATTTATTCTTCTGTGTGCCACTGTGAACACTGCATCAAACCACCCTTTTTACACAAAAAGAGAGAAAAGATTAAACAGCTTTACAAATCTAAATTTGCATAGTTCTGCCACAAAAATATAGTGTTTCAGCTGACAGTATTCAAACTGCTTTGTCACACACTAAAAATAACTTAAAAAAGTTGTAACAAAAGCAATTTTTAAGAGCCAAATTACCACGATGCTTTATCAGCTTATATATTACCCACTGGTAATTGTAAGCAAAGGCATATAAAAACTTAGACTGCCTTAAAAACTAGAGACAACAACAAAAATGACATCCAAGTATATCAGTTCAGCTGAAAATAATATGATCCTTGATACCATTCACACTTTCATTTATTTCTTCATAATTTTAAGAATGACTAATTTAATTTTTTGCACCTTGAAACAATATTAAAAGCAGTTATTTACTAGAACAGCAAAAATGTATCTGCTGGAGCAGCAGGACCAAAGATCCAACTACATTTACTACTGCTATTACTTATTCAAAACATCCTGTAGCAATTCAGGTTCTGAACGAGAAACAACAACTTTAACCTCTGTCTTCTGCTTTCTGACTGTGATGGCTTTTAACTCTGCTTTACTTGGTGCATTTTTTCTTGACAAGTCACTCATCTCCAACCCTCGGTGTCAGGTGAGCCGCAACAGCACACAGCCAGGGACTACGCCCCTCTCTTACAGCCCTAGATGCCCATTAGGTAATACATCAGATGGGCGATGATTTTTCAGCAGTTCTTTTAAGACTAATGGCTACATACCTAGCTACCATAAAAATATGCAAACATATTACATTGAGATCCTGGCAAAAGAGCAATTTCACATTTGTAGAGCTGCACGTACAGCCTCCAACAGTAACCTTCTTAAACAAGGAATATCGATTTTGGAGGTTCACATTCAAAAAAGGGAAGAATAACAGCTAGCTGCAGATTCTTTAACCTCTGCCAGACTGCAATTCTTAAGCCTTTGTACAGACAGAAAAAAGTTGCATTTA
Organism: Centrocercus urophasianus; assembly: GCF_019232065.1. Taxonomy (NCBI): domain Eukaryota; kingdom Metazoa; phylum Chordata; class Aves; order Galliformes; family Phasianidae; genus Centrocercus; species Centrocercus urophasianus. The sequence continues at coordinate 22,235,271 of NW_024884722.1, forward strand.
AGGTCTTAGTAAAGCTGCAATGTAGGCAGGTGAAACAAACTGTAAGTATTCCAGCTCATGCAGATTGTAAAGCAAGCCCTCACGTTAAGGTCAGTTTCCTTATCTTTATGCTACTTGGTAGCGTAAGAGAAAATCCAAATGATCCCATGCTTTCTGCAGATAAGCAATTACAATTTTTAAGAAAGGTTCACTGGCTTCTTACGGTCAGAGGACATACGGTGTTGTAAATACACTGCCAAAAACTCTGCAAGCAATACCACTTCTAAAAACATTAACAAGCCTACAGGCAGTATAAATCCTTTAAATAAAAGCAAACAAAAAACACACATGTTTTTTGCAGACAAGCTGCAACAAGAATCTGAAGCTTGACATAAATGAAACAAAAATCAACTCTTCAGCTAGCAGAGTCTGAGCACAATTCCTACACAAAGTAATTAAAGATTTATTTTATCATATCTGGTACTTCATAGATTTGGAAGTATATATTTTGGCTCACCTCATTCAAGGTTAACTTCAAAGCCTAACAGCAGTGACCAACTGACTGTTACAAATATCCAACTTCAGCATTACCAACATAGCGTGGGATTCCTCTGTCCTTGGACTAGACAGTTTAAAAGAACTTCTGAATAGTATTCACACACCACAAGAACCTGAAGCACTTTATACCTGCTGCAGCAACAAGTGGTCTGACAAAAGAGGCAGAGTAAGATAATTAGAGCTGCTCAAATGAAAAAACAGAAAAAGCAAAAACTGGGAGATGATAAGGAAGAAGAGGTAATAAATCAAAGGAAAGAAACGAGTGTAGTAGCGATGGTGAGCACAATCTGTCCTACTGTAAAGTGCCACGAAGCAAGTTTTTTTTTTAAATGTGCACAGCAGTTGAAGCTCTGGAAAACAAATGTGTAACAGTTTATATGTATAACCCTTAAACTTCACTTGGCAAACAGAAAGGCTGGACATGGAGAAAACACCTGGTCACTGCTTCACAGTGCCTTCCAACTCGCACTGCACAGTTGTTCTTCCCAACTCCCCTAATGCTGGGATATTTTAACATCATCATCAAGATGAGAAACTGGTAACAATTCTTAAAAAATAAAGGAGAGTATACATTCATTTTTATTCTGAAGGAAAAAAAGGACACATGAAAGATCCATCAAGTCACATCACACATCATTATTTGGGCTAGGAATAGACAACTCTTAGAACATCCCTTCCTGCCATTAAGCTTTGGCAGAAATAATATTTACGAGTACCTTCAGATCTCCTTGCTAACATATTTAAAACCAGACAGTAATACATTTACACCTATTTTTCTTAGTATGCTAACCAAATCTTGAGGCTTGAAGAAAGACTTGTTGCTTGTCTATTTTGCTACGCAGCAGCCTTTTCAGAGAAAGCTCACTTTGCACAGTTATTTCCATCTCAGGAGGCAATGGTTTTTATTTATTTTACCTCAAGCTATATTCCAGAAGCTCCACAAGTAACGTGGCTAAGATTTCTAAAGGATGATGCAGTCTGCCCTTCACAACTGATCCTAAAAGATTCAGATAAAAGTGAACTCCACATACTCAAAATGCTTACCCATATATTTACACAGTCAGAAGGAAGAAAACGGTTGTGAGATGAAGGTGGTAAATCCCAGATCCCTACAAAAATGTGCTCTCAATCTATTACAGCAAACCTACAGAATTGGCAATGGTAAAAGTTAAGAAATACAAACTTCATTTAGTTTGCATAGATATACACATGGCTTTGCAATATATCTTTTTCATCAAATAGTTGTACAATCAGGTAATACGAATAGCAAAATATAATGCCAGAACAAAATGCTACACTTAAAATTTAATTTTTATTTTGGAATTAAATTGAAGTAACTACCTAATTATGCTTGTGGAGAGATCATACCAAAATTAAACCTACATGGAAGAAAAAAGAAAAAAGGAATTAAAGTTACTCAAAACTGCAGACACTGATGTTCGAAAGGCCAAAAATCAACAAGGACACCAAGCACTGATTTTAAGATAAGACACTTACTATATCCAGTATTTCCACCAACTCATTGCCTTGTCACCAGGTATTTCCAGGGCAGAACATGCTGACTGGCGATGACTCTATCTGTCACATGCCTCACCTGAGCTTTTGTAGCAATTCAAGAATGGAGTTCAAGACACTGCTACAAGGAGGGTACAAGTCTCTGCTACCTACAGACTTGAGGCCTAAGCCCTCTTGACAACACATCCAATTAGAGGAAGCTCATCAGAACTGCAAAAATGCAGCAGGAATATGACAAGTGGTGCAAAAACAAACACTGAATGAATAGCAAAGCAACTAAGATTTCTCTGATACTGGTCAGATTGGAGCAAATATCCTAAGCATCTGTACAAAGACCTTTCCAGACATGCACAAGTTTTCACAAAGGTAATAGCTTAACCAAACAACCATACGGAAAGGAATATCATAGAATTATTAGTTGCAACAGACCCTTCAGGGTCATCTAATCCAACTCCCCTGCAATGAGCAGGGACACCTACAGCTAGATAAGGTTGCTCAGAACCCCATCCAGCCTGACCTTGGAAGTCTTCAAAAACAGAGCATTCACCGTCTCTCTGGACATCCTGTTTCAGTGTCTCATCACCCTTACTAAGGGTGCCCAGGAAGAAGTAAAAGCCTTCTTCCTTACATCCAATCTAAATATCTCCTCTTTTAGTTTGTAACCATTTCCCCTTGTCCTATCAGGACAGACACTGTTATTGAGCCTGTCTCCTTCTTTCTTGTAGCACCTCTTTAGATACTGAAAGGCTGCTATCAGGTATCCCTAGAACCTTCTCTTCTCCAAGTTGATCAGCCCCAGCTCTTTCAACCTATGAAATATGCCAACTACCGATACGAATGACCTCAGAATTAGGGATGGAAAAGATTAAGACAGGTTTAAAGCACAGGCTATATTTTTTTCAGAAAACAAAGAAGTACGAAAAGAAACTGCACTTACGCCTCCATTTAAACAATGAAGTTAGGTACGTCCTGAAGTGTTCTACTGCACGGATGATTATTACAAAAACCTATATCTATGAACTACTTACAGAAGTAACTTGTTGCAGAAATACCCACGGTGAGCTTCATGCCTCTTCTGGTTCAAGCTGAGGACCCACTAGCACTGCTGTGCCCATACCAGAGGTAACTGGCTGTGAGGATGGCAGCAGACAGGTGCCTACTTAGCTGGCATGGACACCATGAGCCGCAAGGCACACTCCTCAGCCTTCCTAACAGGAAAGGCAACATGTCATAGAATCATAGAATGGCTTGGGTTGGAAGGGATCTCAAGGATCATCAGGCTCCAACCCCCATGCCACGTGAAGGCCAACCAACTTCCATATCTAATACTAGACCAGGCTGCCTAGGGCCCCATCCTACCTGGTCTTGGATGGGACTAACGATATGTGACAAAAGCCTTCTTTCCCCAAGTACCATGGTGCTCAAGAACATAAATGCTCTCTCTCACCTACCTGCAGCTACAAGCAGAAAATGCTGGAAACACAATTCAATTATGGTACACATTCCTCTCCCTCTTCTTGCATTTCTCTGCAGGATATCGGGGCAGCTGCTAATCCAACTGTCACAGTCATGGCAGGGAGAGGAAGAGATCGTGCTGAGATGCTGTCCTTCGGCGCTGCCAGGGCTCAGCCCAGCCCAGCCAGGAAACAGCACAGCCTGCCCAGGCCCTTCCTGCTAGGCTAGAAGTCTGCTGGCATCAATTTCAGTATGCCAGGAGTTCGTTCATTCAGATTCACAGAATGGCTTAGGTAGGAAGGGACCTTGAAGATCATCCTGTTCAACTTCCTGCCATGGTTGGCACTCACCATATCAGGTTGCCCAGGGCCCCATCCAACCTGGTCTCAATCACTTCCGGGGATGGAGCATCCACAGCTTCCCTGGGCTAATTGTTCCTGCCTCATCAGCTTCTGTAATTCCTTAGTGACTAATTCTATTTGAATACTAAATCAGTTGTAAAGTCTAGAGAGCACTCTTCATATGCAACAATGGTATCAACATACTAGCTGGGCATACTAGCCTGAGATTTTTGGAGGGAGAAAGTGACTAGAACTGTCACAACTCCAGCAAGAGAGTAGTTGATAACTTGAAAACAATGGCTTTTTAAGCCAAGTAGATCTGGGTAACCAAGGAAGCAACTGCAGCGTGCATACAAAGAATAACTGAGAACTTGAGACATCAGTGACAGATCGCAGTGATGGGAGGATTTTTGAGGCAAATATTTGCCACTGGATCAATTACAAGGAGAAAAAAAAGTCTGCAATACTGGCAGTTAAATCCACTGCCAGTATATCCACTTCATCAATTCCAGAAAATGTTTTAAAAGCTTAGTGTGCAGGCAGTACATCTGCAGAAGGATGAAATTACACTCTGAGCAGGAAGTAGTATCGCTATCAACATCACATGATAGAGCACACTGAGCTTAATGGAGTAAAACAGGCCTCTCTGGAAGAGGCAGGCTATAGAACTGCATTCAGCAGAATGCAATTCCAAAGGCAAATGCAATCAGTGCCTCAGTCCAACCCCTAGACAGCAACACACAAGACGACAAAAGTAAACGAGATCACAGCACTGATGAAGTGGAATATGGCATACTGACAGCACGAGTAAGAGCTACTGAGGACAGAAAGTGGCCTCTCACCTCAGAGAGGTGAGCCAGCCAGAGGACCAGAAGCTAACCTGCTTGGAAGGTCAACTGCCTCCCTGCAGCACAGCTGTGATGCCCTCAGCCTCATTTCACCTGCATCTCCGAGTGGAGGAACAGCGGAGGATGCTGCCTCCCCATCAGCACAGCACTACTTGTCAGGCATGAAGGCTGACTGAGGACAGCTTTCACATTCATGCTGAGGTTTTACAGTGTGCTGGGACTGGTGGTGCCAGCACAGATATGTCTTAAATAAGCACACTAGGTGGTCTGGAGTAACACTGTATGTAAGCTTTGTTGCCTCTTCATTTAACCATATAAACATGGACGCATTTTATAGTTCCCAACAGAATACCAACAGAAGAGACATTAAAAATTGTGCCTCCAGAGGCAGACTTGAAATGGACTCTGTCATTTCTGCTCCACTTTAAATCTCTGGTGAGATAGCTTTCTTTACATCTGCCTCCCTGAACAGACCCTGCAGATCCTGGGGATTTCTCTAATGAAGATGGTGTCAGAGCAGCTGCCAGCAGAGTCAATCGTTTCATTTTGCTTCCTATTTCCCCATAGCAATGAGAGCAGCAGTAGCAGCAGTGAGGCATAGCATACAGAGGAACACAAACAGCAGGAAGAGAATACCAGTAGGTTTAATTAAAAAAAAAAAAAAAAAAAAAAAAAAAAAAAAAAAAAAAAAGCATTCATTGCATGTACTGTTTTTCTCATGTACAAAGTGCTTGCAGCATGAAACACTAACATAAGTTATGATTAAATCATAACCAGAAATACACATCTTCCTAACGCAGTAAGAAAAGGCTTCTCTTCCCCCCATTCTCCTCCAGAAGAAAACAAATAGAGATGTACTAACATGCTAATCATGAAAGTGTTTGAAACAGGTACCGATGAAGACGAAATTCAAACAGTCTAATGTGAAAAGGTGCTTAGGAAATGACTATATAAACATCAGTTGAGATGAATCACTGTTTAAAAGTGCAGGACTAAACTCTATCCCATTGTGATTTATTGTCATCTCTGATATAGCAGGTCCTTTCTGCAAGGCATTTTCATTTTAGGGAAAAAAAAACATCTTAGTCTTGCATATTATGGCATAATTTCCTGTTACATAAATTATTTTCGTTCTATCTTTCCATTACAAAACCAAAGATATTCAAGATGCTTAAATTACAGATAACTAGATTACATTCAATTACAATATTTTCACATCCATCTACTTTTATGTTGGCTCAGGGACTTAACATTAGGAGAACATGATTGAAAAAGAAAATAAAATCGGAAGTTTAATTGTAGAAAGTGAAATATATGAAAAGAAATAGATGATCTGATCTCAGGTCAACGTTTATACTTCATTAATGGTACTATAAAATAAAGTTTCCCATGGGAAATCTCCTCTCCATGGATAACACCATCCATAAGACATTTCAAGTACACTGCAAGATTTGTCAGATACAAATGTGAATATTAGCTTTGATCCATTAGGAAGTGATTCATGCTTCAAAACTCACAACACAACCAATTTCAAGTGTTCAGTAGGTATGAAAGCACAGAAGGATCTCTTTTTCTCTCCGAAACTAAGATCAGTGGAAAACCAGTGAAAACTTTGTAACAACTTAAATTCCTCCACTGAAAAGGTTGATAGTAAGTAGCTTTTTGAAAAATCATTGTTTTCCCTTCTTCTGCTACATCTTCTGCTACAGGGAAAACAAACATCGCAACTTTGCATTCGAAAGGAGTAATTTGATGTATATTTAGTGATTGTTTTACTACAAATGAGATTCAGAAAACCTTCCAGAAATGCACAATATATTGCCGACTTTTAAAAAAGGTGTAGAAAAATATAGAAAAAAAAGTATAGAAGTAAATTGAGGGGAAGGAGGGAAAAGAAATCCAAGCTACTGTACATATCTTTGAAGGCAAAATAGTAAAACAAACAAAAAAACTTGTTTCCAATCAGAAAAAAATTAAAATCACTACAGACTTTCAGATGAGTCCAGGCTTTTTCTTTTTTTTTTTTTCCCCCCCAATCAAGGACAAAATCAGATAACCTACATGCTACTATCCTTGCTATGAGGATAATGGGATAAAGCAGTGCGATTTAACCTGAGAGCACTCTTGTTTTTCAGAACATTCTCTGAATGCGTTTAGTAATGCGTCCTGACAGACATGAGCTTGGAGGCTGGCCACAGTTATTTATTTTTCAGTCTCATAAAGCATGTTTTTCTCTTTTCCCTGGGCAAATTTACTATGGAACTCAACTTACAAATGTAATTCAAATGAGGAAAATGTAAAAGAAGGGCGTAAACTGCGAGAGAGATGCTGAAGTACCTGCCCTGCCTATGCAAACTCCCTGTATTACCCAACCACTTGACAAGAATGCAAAGCTGATGACTCGCCCCCAGCTCCATGTATGAAGCACAGGAGCTGATTGTTCCATCCCTGCAACTGAGCAGAAGCATCCTCTCCAAGGCATAAAGGAGAAGCTTTACAATCCAAAAGTCACGTCAAGTTACATCCAAGAAGATTTGGACCTGTTTGATTTTAAAAAACACTGGAAGTTTCTACATTAAAAAAAAAAAAAAAAAAAAAAAAAGTACTGCCTTGAATGCTTTTTGGTGATGCTGCCTTAAAGCAATTACAGCATGGAAAGGAAGCAGGGAAGCTTTGAAAAATGAAACTCAGGATATGAGCTACTGTAGTGCTTCAGATAGGTGAGCAACATCCTTCTCCTGGAAATCTGCAGTAGACAAATATGCTTTTAATTAAACAGAGATGCATCTCTCCTGGTTTCAGCACTTACCTCCCCTGCTGTTTATGTCTACACTGAGCCTTTGCAAGAATTCTGGGAAGTGCAAATACTAGCCATAGCTATTAATCCTCTCATGTTTGGGCACAGTAGATATGCATCATTATACTAAATTCTGCAGAGACAATTATACAGCATGGATGACCTGTTTCTCAAAATGATAGGCTTCTAGTTACAATTTACATACTTTTAAAAAGTAACCTCTCTGGTTCCTCAGCTCACTGTACACAATATTTCCAGAGATCAGTCAATCAGCCCCCAATACCTGTCTGTGTGGTGTATATATATATATATATATATGTTTCTTCTGCCCACAGAGGTCCAGAATCCAGCAGAAAGTACATACTGGCAGAAGCAAACCTGGAATGATTTTTCTTCCTCCACGCAAGTTTATGACCTACTCAGAACTAGTAGCAAATTAAAATAAAAGCAACATTCAACAAAAGGATATCAGTGATCATGGCAGTTGAAGAGGACTGAAGACTCAATATTTCAAAGAAATACTGAAGATTAATACTCAAACAAAAGCTCCATATCAAACCGATTAGGCCACCAAGTTTTACTGGAACACAAACAGAGGCATTACAATTTGCTTTGTGTTTTCTAAGTACAGTGGATCCTACTAACTGTTCCCCTCCTATCAGATACAGAAGAAAACCAACTAGTATGACTAGTAGAAACAGGATAAGGAAATTCATAGTGATGACTGTACTCCTTCCTTTTCCTCACAAGTAGAAATCCAACAGCCCTGCATTACTCCAGCTCTATTTCTCATCCTTCCTAAGTAGAGGTGGCTCATTTCTCCTACTTATATCCCACTGTAGAAAGAGATGAAGCCCGGCCTCTTTATCATAGTTTTCTACCTGACTTTGAGACACTGCTCATCTTCTTATTCAAGTAAATTTCTTTACTTTTCCTTCTTTTTGTCTGCCTTAACAAGAAAAAGACACTGAATTAATCACACAGGGAAAGGAGTATTCTTATGACTAGCATTTCTGGAGAAGAAAAGCTGTTGTCTGAAAGTTTTTATAGGACTGAAAATTCCCTACCATGATGTTTGAACTCCAAACAAATACATGACAATTTCTCAGAATATGCATCACTGCATAATTTGTCTCCTGCTCATAAACTAATATTCTATTTCCAAAACCAGAGGCCATACCTGTATCTTCCATTTGTCAAGAAAGGTTGGGAGAGTAGGGAGGGTCAAGGAGGAAAGAGAAAAAACTAATGAGGTCCAGGAGTAACTAGAGGTTAGGGACATCTTAACCCAAAGTAGAACTAAAACTGTCTCACTCAACAGCAACAAAACAACTTGTTAATGACCTGAAAACACTTGATCTGCTTTAAAATGTCTATTTCTTTATTAAACCAATGATGGTTTCTCACTTAAGTAAATACTCCTGGAATGCATACCTTCTGTGGCTTTTTGTTTTGTTGTTGTTTTAGTTTAAGTGTAATTCTGCATCTGGATAATATATATTCACAAAGTAGAAAAACTGAAGACTTAAACAACAATACAATGAGCTTATTTGATCTCATTTATCAAGATGAATTTTCTGTCATAGTTAGACCAACAGATATCATATGTTCAAAATGACATTTGTACTAAGACTTGAAACAGAAAAAACAGTAACAGTGGCTGGACTCACTTTTTTGAAAGAAAAATAAAAATCAAGCTTCACTGCTGGCATACAGAAGCAAGATCATTTTGACTTATCTTCTCAGAACTTTACACTGATAGAAGACAGTTATTTCCTTAATCCCAACCTCCATGGTGGCAAGATCTACAATATTTTAATCCAAATACAGTAGTCTACTTTTAGAAGATGAATGTGTCTATTGACAACTGAAAGCATCATTACTATTTCGAAATTTCAGATTGAGATTTTTAAAATATATCCATTGAATGTACACTATACATTTATTGTTCTTCCTACAAACAACAAAAATAAAGATAATTGATGTTTTTAAACAGAAATATTCAGTATGAAAAAATATGAGCCTTCAGAATTTTCAGATTACTGAGCATTTTCCCCAAATGGGAAGCAGAAGGCTTTCTGGGAACATGTCAGCAGAGTAATACCACTCCTAACACAGTGGTTAGGAGTCTCTTGTCCAATGGTAAAGCTTTGAAAGACCAGAAACATTTATAAAACACTGCCTCACCCTATGGAGTGGGTATGGAAGAAGTTGGTAAAGAAGAATGGAGAACACACTATTTGCATCACTAAATAACAACAGTAATAGGCCAGGAGAAAATTAAGCCATATGATATGCAGTGTTCACCTATAAAGCAGCAACATCACAAGGAACAGATTCCTGCTCCCTATGCCAAACCTGAAATACTTCCATCTGTGACACATTCAACACACAATGTGCAAAACTAATGTGAGAATGAATCAACTTCTCGCAGAAAAGCTACACATTAAAGTTCCTACCTCCATACAAAATATAGACTGTGGCATGTATAAAACACAACAGTTTCCAAGATTTCTATTCAGTTCCCAGTTTAGGCTAAAAAATGCGCTACAGTTGCAAACTCAACTTCATTACAAACAACACTGCCAATACAAACTCTCCCATGGAATTTCCAGGACAAGCTCTGTTGAGAGAGACCTGAAAAACAAAAACATATTTAGGGGGGGTGGGGAGTTACAGAAATGAAAACACTTCATGTCTGATGGTGGTCACTAGCAAGAGCTCCCTCTACAAAGAAGTCCTTGTAGCAAGTCCTAGATGTCAAAATCTGGGTTTGTAATGCCTTGGTTTTACAGTCCCAGCTGCTAGTGAGCTGGGAGTCACTATCATTTTTAACATACAGTTAAAAAACAGAGAATGGTTAGTTGAGAAGTATAAATTCAGACACTGCACAGACATTCACAACTTCAATGTCATACACAGAAAGATTATTTCCTTTCTATTAAACTATGTTCTCAGTAAGAAACACATGCAGACCAGTAGTAGGTGGTCCAATATTATTCATATTTTTTCAAAAAGTCATTTTACCTATCGCCAATCTGCTACTAGAAGCCACTAAACAGCTCACCCATACAAAAGTTGACAGTGAAGGAACCTGCTGTAGCCTCTGTATGAAGCTACAGCTTATAACGAAATTATTCTACGGCACATACAGCAATATCACATACAATATCCTATGTGGGGGTAAAAATATTTTAAGGAAAAAAAAGAATTATAATCTTCCCTCATGTGCGGTTTTTAATCAGTCTCAAAACAACCACAGGAAGCCAGAGTGGTTGGAACTTCAGCTGAAGAACTTCATATACTACCGAGAACTGTAAAAGGGAAGTGGGTTGTGACCCAATCAAAACTAAACCACAAGAAAAGTTTGATTTTAGTTTCAGAATGTTTGACTTCTTTACACAGTAGATCTTAAGAACGACATAAATAATGTCCACATTGGACAACTGACTACTTCATTTGCCAATAAAAACATTTTTCCTTCTATAAGGGAATTTTGGCAATTCCATTATTTTTTGTAAACAGCAACATTCTGTACTACCACAAAGAATGGCCAAAGCAGATGAATACCCTGATCAAGATGCAGATCCCATCATAATCAAATCTCTCAGAAAAAGAGGAGCAAAAGAGTGAAAACTGAAACATGAACCCAGAAATCTTCATATCTTGCCTCCATTTCCTTTCTAAATGAAGCAGAAAGGCAAAGTAATAACCAAAGAGCCCATGCAGCCACCAGTACCTTTTAGAGAAGCTTCACAGTAAAACATTTCAGCTTGTGCTCTCTTCCAACTCATCTTCCAGCTCAAATCCTAAGACTTCAAGTTGATCACACAGATAGGATAGCACACATTGCTTCCCAAGTCCTCTCAACACAACAAAGCTTTGTTATTATCACTTTGCTGCTGTGTTCCTCATCATGCCTGAGCTCCCCAACAAGTCTCTGATTAAAGCCAGACAAGTTGCTTAATAATCATGGTAATTATCACCTAGTTTCAGGTGCTCTCCACGTAACACTTTATTTTCATTCTTTTTACTATGTCATAGCATGCTATAATCTTCAGCATTGATCCTGGGATGAATGACATCAGCAAGTATGTACTAACAGAATTTAAATAAAGCTGATACCTGACTTAATGCAAAAAATTTAAAAAAAAATAATAAAAAAAATCAGAATAAACTATGGAAAAAAAAAGCACAAAGGAAGCATGCACACATTTCGAGGGAAAAAGAAAAAACCTGTCCAGCTTAGTCCTTGTAATTAAAAAATGTAAGATAACGCTGGGGGGGGAAACAGAAGAAATTATAGTTGTGTACACTTAACAACCATGTATTACCAGTATTCCATTAGTCAAGCTGCAGAATGCATTTGTGTTACAATGGCAAGATATAAATAACAGATCTAATGCTCCTAGGAGCAATGCCTGAATAAATGCGACACAAATTCATAAGAACTCCATGCAAATCAGTTCAGAAACATTTTCAGAATACTTATAAGAAAACTGCCATGCTAGATAGCATATAAAGCAACAACTCCAGGATGTTGAGAAAGGAGAAAGCAGATAATTGTCTCCAAATTAAGTCAGTTTCAATGTATTAACATTCAAACTTTTTAAAGCTTTATTTCAAAATCAGAGCATCTACCTACACAGCCCTGAAGAAAACAATTTAAAGTAAGTTTTAACACTAAATGAATAAATAAATAAAGTCTTTGTCTCATAATTGCTGAAGTGAAAAAGCAGTTGAAAAACTCACTACACAACCCACCCTCCTAGTATGCTTTTAGAAGTAGCTTCACTTGTTATGAACTAAATTGTAACTAAACTACTTGTGAAAAGGCAGATGGAAGAATCCAAGCCAACACTGCTAACTCACCCAGAAAATCTCACCACGTGTAGGGCATTGCAAGATGTGCTACAGCACAGACAGGAAACACAAAATGAAGCAGAACAACTCCTCACAGCCAGAACCCAGCAACGCTCTGATAGCCTCTGGACTTTGCGCTGCCACTGGCATGATTTACTAGCACACAAGCCACCATTAGGCTGGCTGACAGGTCCTGCAGCCTGCAGGCTGAGCAACCTGCTGCTGAGGCACCAGGGCCTCAACAAAGGCCACTTGTTGTCAGCCAGCGCTGGGGCAGCAGCCTGACCAGTCGGCCCAGTACAGTGCTGGGCTGTGGTTGGGTAGGACTTGCTGCGACCTCGACAGACAATTAGTGTGTGTTGGTGTAGGGTTACAGTTTTGGGAGGTCATTTGCTGACAGATTTTACTACTGCAGAATTACTAACCCTTTTCAAAAGCAGCACTATTGCTTCATTTGTTTGCTTTCAATAGCTAGCTTTCAGATTGCTCCCAAACCTAGAAAACTAACTGCAACACTATTCTCTGTATGTTACTAAAATATTCAAGTGCTATTCCACAGATAAGCTAAGTACCTTTAACAAGCCTGATTTTAGTTTCTGTAAGTTCTTTCTCCCATAAACCCCAATGAACACATTAATTGAGAAGCTGATGAGGAACAGGATAAGCAGCTGTGGAGAAATTAGCAGACAAAAAAGCACCCGATTGTCCAAGACACAAAAGCTGCTACATTAAAGCACAGTATTCCCTTTAGAAACTTTAATCAGCACAATCTTCTCCAAAGAAGAGGAAAAAAAGAAACGACATATTAAGTAAAGCTTTTCAGTTTTGTACATACACCATAAAAACCAACTCAAGACATACCTCCTTAGGATGAATACTAACTGAGCTTTCTTCTTCATCCAAGACAACGTTAGTGCCAACACTACCTATCCCACCACACAGCACTGACCTCCTCATTAGCTCGGATCCCCACTTTGCTGGCCTAGAAGGATAACTTTCTTGGCAATAACACTCCAAAAGACAAAATTTCCCATTTTAACTTAAGGCAACATGCAAAACTGTATTAAAGAAAGACACAAACAGTAAGATGGCCAAGATATCAAGGCATCTCAATACCACACCAGTCCTTCAATCAAATATAAAGGAAAAACAGGTTGTCCAAGGAGGCTGTGGATGCCCCTTTCCTGGATGCATTCAAAGCCAAGCTGAATGTGTCTCTGGGCAGTCTGGTCTAGTGGTTGGTGACCGTGCACATAGCAGCAGGGTTGCAATTAGATGATCATTGTGGTCCCTTTCAACCCAGATCACTCCATGATTCTATGTAGAGGTTTTAGTTCTTACATGATCCAGTAGTAAAACTCTGCTCCAATTTCTTACTTCACTGATGACTCTTAGTACGCCTCCAGTAAAGCTAAAGATCAATCGTTAAAGGGAGGTTAGCTCAAGTCAACAACTCTGAACAGTCAAATATTCAAGAGTTTTATGGCTGGCAATCCTGTACTGAAAGATTCAGAGACTACCTCTGGCCAGCTTCAACACATCATAAACAAAGGAATTACTTGGCTTTATTTTCTTTCTGTGGAAGACAACAGACTTTAGATAGATTACTGCCAAGAGAAGAAATGTATGAGATCTTGGTGTGATGAATGGCTTAAAAAATAGACTGGAAAACAAATCTGATAATATTTACAGTCCATATACTAGACACATAATTTCCCATTTTTTAAAGTGTACACTTGTCACAGATAAAAAGAAACTTTATTTTTCCGATTTTTAAGGGAACTTTAGGAAGTTCTATTATGCCCCGTTTCACTTAATAAAAAGGTTCAAACAAATATACAGGGGTCTGAAAAAGGTTTTTGGTGTTCTTCCTTTAGTTCAGCATTTGCTTCAACATTAAGAGCATTCCCTGTCTGAGATAGAGTGATGAAGTTAGGCATTTAATTTCCAAATGATGCTAGTAAAACTGGAATGCAAGCAACACTATAAGAAAGCAAATTTTATTTGCCGGCCCTGGTTTGACAAGATTATTAAGCATGACCCTGACACTAACTCAGGCAAACAGTAAAATCGTTATAAAACCCAAGAGGGAAAGCACTCTTTTGCTTACAAGCAGCATACACTTATGCACCTTGTTGTACCGCACTGAATCTTTAGTATCTTGGCATTTAAGGAAGGGCTTTAGGACTTCCTCCTAATCTTTAAGGTTGTCTTACTCAAATCTACTTCTGAAGAAAACCTCTGGGGTCCCAAGTATTTTATTCCAGCATAAAAAACAAGTTTGGAAATTACATTGAAGCACTTCAGATTAAACTAAATACTATAAAAAAGAACGTCTATTTTCCCTTTTGTTTTCCTCTTAGCTAAGTCGTTGGAACACACAGAATTTCTCTATCACATCCTTCTCATTCTTAACAAACCTGTTTCCTAAGAGTTCTCAAAATGTAGTAAGTAATTCCCACGCATTCAACTAAATACTTCCAAATTCTAGCTTTTAGAAGCTGACTAATTTCAGCCACGACACCACCGGAATCTGAAACTTGAAAGAACAATCTTACAGTCATAGTTAATCCTTCAAACTTATTTCTGAAAAAATTGCATACTTTTCAGAAAAGTGTTGGTTATCAACAACAAGCCGTTTTGCACTCAATTCCAAGGCATTTAGTATATTCATATCAATAGCTCAGTTATATTCAACAGCAGTAAATTCCAAAACTAAGAAAAGCAGTACTTTTTCATAGCGCTCAGTAATCTTTGAAATGTTACTGTGAACAGTCAAGTCACTCACTTCTACTTGCTTTTTTCTTCCAATTATAAAGGCAAAGAAGAGTGAGCAAGATGATGGAAGCAGAGAACAAGATGAAAAGAGAAAAAATAACCCTATGGCATGGCATGGAAATATATTTATAATATATTTAAGATATTCCCAAATTATGAGAAAAGAAAGATCAAAACATTTTCATTTGCCCTATAATAAGCATTCTTTCAGGAAACAGTTTTAAGATTTTTTTTTTTTAAATGTAAAGTGGATTCTAAATTCTAATTAAGATATAGCTGCAAGCCAGGATCCTCCGTCACACAATTAATCTTAAATCCAACCTCTAGCAAAGCAGGCTGCAGATGAAGTTACTCATGTAATTACAAAGTCCATCAGCAGTAAGCCAGTGGGAGAGGCTGCAGGCTTTCCTCTATTTCTTCTTTGTACTGGGGAGGAGGCTATTTCTGTGGAAATGTACTAGGAAGATTCAGATGCTGTGATACTGTCACGGCACTTAAATATTAGCTTTAGCTTACAACACATATTTTAAGGCAGCAGTTTTGAAAATAGAGTCATTTTTCTGCAGGCTGCACCATCTAATAGAGCACTGGAGCAGACCTTCTAGCCTTGCTTATGTCTTTCAGGATTGACCTCCCTTTGCTGCTCCTCAACCGTAAAACCACGTTTTACCACAATTCTGAACCTGTGAACTGAGATTAGGTGTTGAAAAATACAATTCTAAAAAAAAAAAAAAAAAAAAAAAAATACTGTGCAACTTGACAGTTTGTGTCTTTGTAAACCACCATCTGCTCTGCCACAGACCTTCATATTCACAGAATCACAGAATCACAGAATCACCCGGGTTGGAAGGGACCTCAAGGATCATGTAGTTCCAACCCCCCTGCCTAGCAGGGCCACCAAACACACACATTCAGATCAGGTTGCCCAGGACCCTGTCCAACCTGGCCTTAAACACATCCAAGGACGGGGCATCCACAACCTCCCTGGGCAGCCCGTTCCAGGGCCTAACCACTCTCCTTGTATAGAACTTCCCCCTAACATCCAACCTAAAATTCAAATTCAAATATTAGTATCCTCTGCCTGACAGAAATCTTCTCCAAAAGCCTTCCAATATTGGCTTTCCAAGCAAGCATTTAAAATAAATAAATAAATAAATAAATAAATCCATCTTTGTCAGTTTTAGTTGCATCTAAGAATAAACTTTTCTCATGAAAGTAAAATGACACTCAGTCTCAAGGAGTATATTTGTAATCTAATGTCTAAACAATATAGCAACTGTAATTGAAACTATACTTATATAATTTCCCATTTTCTTACAGCACAAACACTGAGCACTGAACAGCAATATCTAAAGCAAGAGACACGACACTGAGTTTGACTTTTTTCATTAACTGTAAGACCATGAGCACTTTCTGATTGGTGTTTGAAAACAGCGTATTTAAAATTTTAACATTTCCACTTCATTTACAAGTAGCACCTGAACACAGTAGAAGATACTGCCTTTGCACATACGGTCAATTCACATTCTTTCATCTTATGTGAACCATTTCTCTATATAAAAGCAGCAGCAAAGACTGTAAGTAAATCTGCACTAACAATTTTACTGCTGTTATCCTATCTGAGCTGTGGAGATCACCCACATGTCCCACATGACATAAAGAGTTTTCATAAGAATTTTACACAGTCATTTAAAAAATAATAACTAATGTAATAGAAATCATATCTGATAAAACATCACAGTAAAACTGTTAGCTTTAGAGTCACATACTAACAATTTAAGAAAACAAAATGGAGTGAGGGGTATTCATACATATCTTTGAGTATAGATCCATGGCATATCTGGCCATGCCTAAGCCCTGAGCCTCACCTCAACAAGCATCCTGACCTTTGCTTTTGTGTCCAAACTAATATACCAAAAACTGATATGCTATATTAGAGAGGCAACAATTATTTCAGCGGTGCTAATATTTAAAAAAAAACATTTCTTGCTAGCAACAGGGAGCTCTTCCTGCAAACTTAACTACTAGTGAGGATAATCTAAGCCAATGTGACTGACATTCCATCAAGGCAAGAAGGAGATGCTTGCTATTGCCATTGCTGAGGTAGCTCAGGAGGCCTGTTCCCACTCTCACAGGAACTCCATGCACTCCTCAGCCCCACTCCTCTGGTTAGCCCAGCACCATTCCACCTACTTGTATACAGTAGGACATCAAGCTCTGCTGCCTGCTCTCCTCAGCCCAGAGTTCCTGCGACACTCAGTCAGCTGAGAACAGTGATAAACCCTATTCCTATCCCCCAGCCCATATCTAAAGAAGAGGCTCTACAAGAGGCTTAAGCAGGCTGATATAATTGCCTATGATCTATCTTTTCTCTTTACAAAACTACCTGTATTCCTCATGTATAGAAGTTCTTACAATGAATTGCCTCATACTTCATTAACAATATATCATTCATATCTTACTTTGAATTCTGCTGCAAGGTTACTCTTCTTTTTCCTCCATCCACAAAACAGTTGAAACAAAATTCTAAAGAAGGCAGCCAGCAAAGAAAAACTCCCCCTAAAAAGCTGCTTTTTTGAGGCTGAAATTCTTTTTTGTACTACCATGAAATGAGCACTCTCAGCTGAAGCACTATCAGGTTCATCTTCAACGATGCTCTTAATGAACACAGAGCTCTCTAGAAGAAGAGAGTTAACAGCTCTTCCCTGCAATGCTATTTCTAGTAAATAAATAAATAAATAAATAAAGCAGATATGCACTGTGCCTGATGGAAACAGAATAAAATGGTCAAGGACACAAAGTTAATTTATTTAAACTTTCTTCTTAATCTGAGAAAAATATTGAAAAAACTATATACACATTTCATTATTTTAATCATGCAGATTAATCCATGCTTAATGAAAACTAGTCTTGGATAATTCCTGTTCACAAAGAATCGTGCAAATATATCCAACCTGATATAAAGCAAAGATTAATACTAAATAAATAAAAAACATACAAAACTCTTTCTTTGAAGTGAATTTAAAAAAAAAAAGAAAAAAAGCTTTTAGATAAGACCTGTAATACTAACAGGTTTTTCCAACAAATCAGAGCATTATGTCCTGAAGGCTGCAGATATACACTCATTTACTAAGAAACCGTTGGAACAGAAAAACTAACTCCCCTACATCATTTCTGTCCCACGTAACAAAGTAATGATAATAACAACAATAATCACTTAAAAAATTTAAAATAAATAAATAAATAACCAAAACCAGAGAACAAGTTCATTTCTTAAAACCTTTCAAAAATCCTTTCCAGAAAAGCCTGGTCACTGGCACATCTTGCAGTTCAACAGCAAAAGACACAAACGTTTTGTTCTATCTTCCTAATGTGCCACATATTTTTTTATTTATTTACAAGTGCTCAGAACAATAGTTCTACACAGAGCACTAATATTATTCAAAATTTGCTATTCATAAAAATTAAATCTAAAGGCCACAGTCTCACAACCTTGTCTACAGGGTTAGGAATCTTAAAGCACATATAATCCAAAGTCACCCTCTCTGACTAACGTCAAAAGAAGGGAATTATTTCCCAAAATTAAGCCCTAACCAACAACAAATTTATTCACTCACAAACTGTAACTTCGTCCCTACGTGGTAAGTATTTCACCCAACCCCTCCTTCCAGCTCTGTTTTGCTCACTAGCTATCTACAACCAAAACAGAACAGTTCAACATGACACAATTTTACCAGATGCACAACCAAAAAGAATGCAAGTTTTATGAAGTCATCACAAGCTGGGATACCAACACAACCATCTCTGATTCTGAACAAAGAAGCCCACAAGAGAAACAACGAAAGCAAAATGTATGTGTTCTTGTACAAGCAAATACAGACAGGATACATAATTACATTTTTCTGCCTCTCCTACCTTTGGCCAATTTCTTTCTGAGGTCCTGTCTTACAATGCACTGATGGAACACTCGGAGAAATACAAGTCATGCACACACAATGTATCAACCAAAGTTCAACCCAGCCAGAGACAGAAAAACAGCCTCAACTTCACACAAGGCTTTTCTCCCAGTTTTGGTACACAGGTTTTGGCCTAACAGAATAGGGCTGTCAGACTTGCTTGACTCATTTTCATATTAATACCAATACTACTGATATTCTACCAGAATATAAAAACCAGAGGCAGGAAACATCTCTGAAAGCATTTGAAACTGCCTGTCAACGTTACCAAGGAGCATCCTGCTCAGCCAAAGCACTGCTCTGCCACATGCTGCCACACAGCCCACTGCCTTCTCCAGACTATGCAGTATAAAATGCCAGAAGAATAAATGAGGCTCATAACCCAGGGCAACAACAGATGAATACATTTGTACAGTGAGCTCATGCAGCATATACCAAAATGCTGGCCTACACTTTTCAAGGCCAGTGTTTTAGAAAAATAGCCCACTAAGTATCTCAAAGGTCATGTTCTGCACTCTATACCTAAGCCAGCCTCGTGATGCTCAACAAGCTTGTGGATTTTTCCCCATTAAGTCTGACTAATCTGACCCTTAACCTAAAGAAGTAGTCAACACACCTTAGAGAAAGGGCCCACTCCTAGCAGCAACCAGAAGCCTTTGAGACATTCTTCCTGAAAAAAAAAAAAAAAAAAAAAAAAAAAAAAAAAAAAAAAAAAAAAA